>NC_072738.1:90187660-90487660 GCF_026930045.1 Uloborus diversus
AGGATTTTAAAACTTTTCGTCAAATCATTAAATTAGATTTACAGTTAACTTTAAAATTCTATTTAGCGAGTGAAGCGGTTTTTACTGAAATTTAAAATATTTCGCCGAATAAGGAAAAAAAGACATCAAATAATATCTTTCAAATGTAAAAAAAAGTTCCGCAACTCTATTGTTTATCGTCATAATCCCTCCGTCTAGTGAAAAAAAAAAAAAAAAAATCCAGTGGAACATTCAAAAATTATCGTCAGAAAAAAAGAAGAAAATGTCATGCATTTCACTCTGATAAAAACAAATCAAAAGTTTCTTTTCTTTCAAAACAAATTGCCAAAGCAATGAATTACATTTACGGTTGCTTTAAAACAATAATCCTAGACTGAACTGCTCAGTGCCAAACTTGCCAAGCGACCACACTACCGGAACCCAGCCCTTTTGCGAGTGAAGCGGGTGTTTTTTCTTTGGCAATAATAAATGTTTCGCCAAACAAACAAAAAAGTATAAAAACACATTAACAGTAGTTTTCACATCTTTATATATTAAGAGCTGCGTTGCCCGGTTTTGCCCGATCTACCTTGAGAATAAAAATTGTGTCAAGTGACATATATTCAACAATCAGGCTTAAAAAAAAAAAAAAAAAAAAAAAAAAAAAAAAAAAAAAAAAAAACACCATGCAAAATCACCCTTCCAAACAATGACGACAGATACTAAAATACTTTTAAGAAATTAAAATGCGAAAGATGGATTTTAAGAGCGTTACCATGGAAACACGAAATAAAATAAATTTAAGAAATTAAATGCAAAATAAGGAAAAAAAAACAATAGATTCTAAAAGCGTAACCGTGGAAACGCGGAAATAAAATGGTTGATAACCTGTATCAAAATGACATTTTTCGAATTTGATTTAAAAACACTTGTAACTTTTTTCCTTTGAAGATAGAAGCTAAGTTTTTCGACCATAGGTCGAGAGAGATCTGAAGTAAAAAGTGTGGCTTTTTCCAATGGTGTCAAAAAGAAAACTGTGGGACAATTCCTTCACTTTTTGTTGATAGATTTAATTATGGAGACTCCATGGATTTAATGAAGAAAGTAGTGCCTAAATTTCAGCTACGCCTAAAAAAGTTCGAGCTAAAAACGCAAATAACTCTTGCTGTAATTAAGTTAGAGCATTGAAACAAATTGTTTAGAACGCCGAAAATTCTACCCTTTTCAACGATACATAATATTAATATGTGCAAGTAATTTTTCACTCCCATATTCGAGAATTTGTGAAATTTGGGCCTAAATTGGAATTAAAAAAGAATTATTTATCGGATTTTTTCGAATTACAGTCTATGTCACTCAGTAAGAAAGCACTTTTTATATAGTGAAGGAATTTTTCAAATAGGTGCAGTAGTTCCGGAGATTACTTCGAACATAGAAACACAAAAATCCGCCCTCTCTATTTATAATATTAGTATAGATTTATGAATGTTTTTGGGAAATTCAAAAGTCATTTATTTATCAAAGCTTTTGAATTATTTTGTTGTTATTCGTTCCTTATGTAGTAAGAAATTAAATTAGTTTTGGAATAAAAGAAGATAGACGAAAGCTATTTGATAAAATTTTGTCTCCGTTTGGTATAAATGCTACAACGTTGCTTTCAACGTAGGCAGTAACGTCAACATACTTCAATGCGAAATTGTTTCCGTAATGGTAAAAAACGTTTAAAAACAGTATAAGTTATTAGAATAAATAGTGGGACGTTTTTATGCATAATTGTTCTGTTTAAAGTTTTCTGTTAAAGAAATGAATGAAATTGATGTTTCCTGGCTCCGCTTTTCACGGTACATACAGTCATTTACATCCCCTTCCTGAAATTTACCAAAATTATGTATTTGAAAAGTTATTTTTAGATTTCTTTCCGTTTTCCTCCATTCATAATCTTTTTTTTTTTTTTTTTTTACTGACACAAATGAATAATCAATGTATTTATAGATTTTTTTTCACTTTTCAGCATGTTTTGATTTTGAGGTTTAAAAGCCGGACAGAAAAAAAGCATTATTTACTCATTGGGCATTGCATGATATTTCATTGTTTTCGCGTCAGGAAGGATACGCCATGTTTAGAAAAAAAGTTTTTTCCGGAAGGGAATTATATCCACTCAGGAAAATTTGATTTCTTTTTTTTTTTTTTTTGCAAAATAATGTGTTGAGAAATTTACAATATTTATATTCCAATGCTTTTTTTTTAAGTTTAAAAAGTTTTTTTCGTGTTCAGTATCCTACGTAAAAGCTCTAACTTTGATAATGCAAGCTGTAGAGAAATTAAATTTCTTTGTACGCCAAAGTATTATTTGCTTCTTTTGTCATTGAAACTGTTATGTATACACATCACAGGTTATCATTATTTATTAGTGGAAATGTTTATAATAATTTTTTTCATTTTATCGGAGTGTACGCATATATACCCGGTGGCTATAAAATAAGTATCCCTATTCGGTGCAGTCTGTAGCTTAAAGGAATGATCCAATTGCAACCAAAATTGGAACACTGACTAATCTTGCAGGGGGAAGAAGGATGGTGCAATAAAAAAAAAATAGTTGCTACAGCCACCGATAGGTGGCGCTGCAGCCTGAAAAAGCTGGCGCTAACAGTACAAACACTGTAGTAATCATGAGCAAATGAAAGAAGTAAGTCAAAGAAGTAAGTAAATGAAAGAATAAATCGAGCTTTGATTTTAAAGCTATTTTACAGCCGCTCGCTGTTGAAAACGTCGCGCATCGCCTGGATTGTGTAGTCCAGCTCAATGGTCAAGTCGTCGAACCTGAACTTGATCGGCATCGCCACGCGCAAGCGTAATATGCATGTAAAACTTTCAAATAAACCATCCAGCTTTAATAAGATAAATAAATACCTTTGTGCTGAATAACTTTACTTGTTAATTCTTTCTTCTTGTGCTACTCATTGCAAATTCAAAAGCGCCACCTGTTGGCATTTATTTCAACGAAAATTTTTTGTTGCTCCATCCTTCTTCCCCCATCAAGATTAGTAAGTGTTCCAAATTTGGTTGCAATCGGATGATTCCTTCAAGCTACGGACTGCTCCAAATAGGGATACTTATTTTATATCCACCCACTTTTTATAAATACTTGTAACTCGGAAGCTGAAAGCACCAATTTTCTGTTTAAAATCTCAATGTACAAAAAAAAAAAAAAAAAAAAAAAAAAAAAAAAAAAAAAAAAAATTGAACTTCTTTGAAAAAAAATCAAATCTTATTCAAAATTAACGGTTTATTGATGTTTAGAATAATTTGGATATATTTTGTGCTTTGGACTAAGGCACAACCAATTAACCAGTAAAAATTAGCAGTAGCTTAAACAAGCTATTTTTTTGAGTAGGTTAAAAAAAGTTTGGTTTGCATTTCTGTTGTAAAGAAAAAAATAATAGATTGCGTATCTATTTTTAAATATTTAAAATTTATGTTTTCTAACAAAATATAACTAGTAAACTACATTTTAATTTGTAAAAAATCGATTCTTCCGTTTTTTCCCAATTTTAACAACTCCCCCATCAGAAAAACTTTTTCCCCCCACCGCCAAAATTTTCAAAATTTTGCATCTATAGCCATGGTGCAACAGTGATACAACAACACTCCTTGTTTTTGATAAATAAATGTATTCTGCATGTGCAGGGGAGGAGGGGAGCAAGATGGCTGCTGCAACGAACCTCTCATCTTCACCACAGCTGAATTTTACGAGTCACTGGCCTTGTTTATGTAGGTTTCAAGTGATCTCATATATAATAATCATTTTGGGAGTTTAAGCTGGTTTGTAAAATAGTTTTTATTGCTTGCCATGGTTCGTGGGGGGAGGGGGGCAGCTATAGTCGATCTATGCAATTAAAAATGTTCAATGTTCATCCTTTACTAATTGACATAAAAGTAATGCAATATATTGCAACGGTCTTGTGTTAGTGCGATGTTTTTATTTTCTTCTTTTTTAGAAGCTGAAATTTGTAACTATGATATTTTTTTCAGTTGTGTTCTTTGTAAAGTTCAGAAACTCTCCAAATGTTCTCAACCTTGACGACATCTCGCCAAATCTCGGACTTGAACCAAATCTCCCCAAGCTTGGCAACATTTGGTAAATTCTCGCAAAATTTGGCTCGAAAAATAGTCGCCAAAAATTATGCCAATTTGGCGTATTCAATTTATTTCTCGCCAATGTTGTAGACTCTCATGTTAAACTGATGGCAAAGCAGTGTAAACTGAAGCAAGTTTAGTTTAGAATGAGAATTAACCGAATAAACTATCAAATTCATCAAGATAGTAAATTAAGCACATATAGGCTTAAAAATAGCCTCAATTTACGAAATTTGTTACATTATCATACAACACTTAAGCTTAGCCATAACCTCAAATTATCTCATCTCAGAAAACACCTAATAATAAATAGGATTATAAACTTTGTTTTTATGTAGATGTAATTCTTAGATGTTCTACTAAAAATCTATACCGGCGTCGTACCTAGCATGGGTGACATCTGGGTCGATAATTACTGTTGTCAACCCCCCACCCCCTGAAAGAACTCAGCAGTTCCAATTTTGGAGGTTTTAAATATTGTTCGTAAATTTGTTCATTTGGTCAAAATGTTACACAAGTAACCACATTACAATCATCAACTAAAACAAAACTAACTTTTATTAACATAAACAAAATAAAATTAACCATAGGAATGGTTCATGCTGGTATTTCAAGGGCCAGCGGCTCCCTTCAAAATCCACATCAATCGAAATCCACAAAACCTAAAGCAATCTTTCAATTTAAACTTAAACTTAGGTTTGCTGTAAAAACGGCGAGATATTTTCCCGCCAAAAGAAACTAAAAGGGAGATTCAACACACTCACCCAGGATGAACAATTGAAATGTTCAGCAAAATTCAAATATTTAACTTTTTTTTTTTAAACATAATAACAATCAAACAAATTAACATACTTACAAACTTGGTGTAAACTTCAAATTAATAACAGCTAACTAAAATATATAACAGTCTGAATTAGACATGAAATAACATAAAGTTCAATTTAAAAGTAAACAGAAATGACATTTTTATGCGGAAGATTTTTTTTACTGAGTCACTGACTCAATGTCAAGTTCTAAATTATATAGTAATTGTATAGGTCTCCTCACAACACCTGAAGGCGTTCGAACAGCACAAGATCTAACTTTTGAGTCTCTGCCGAAAAAAAGGTCTTTAACAACTCCTATTTTCCACATGTGTTTTGGAACCTTGTCTTCATGAACTATAACCACGTCTCCAATTTTGAATTTTGTAGGAGTATCTATTGGAACGATGCGATTTGCAGATCGAAGTTCCAGTAAGTACTCCGTTCTCCAACGCTTCCAGAAATGGTTTAAAATTTGATCTCTGTATCTCAATAATTTCGTGAGGGTCTTTTTGTTGGATTTTGGTTCTGCCACAGAAGGAATATCAGGAAAGAAATTTGGGCGCTTGCCTATCAGAAAATGAGGAGGAGTTAGGGGAAATGGCTCGTTAATTTCATCATACACGTAAGTTAAAGGTCTTCCATTTATAACAGCTTCGATCTCAGTGAGAGTGGTTTGAATCTCTTCATAGCTCAAGCAAGATCGTCCTAAAACTTTCTTCAAGGGCGTTTTGACAGAACGCACCATGCGCTCCCAAAACCCACCCCACCAGCTGGCTCTAGGTACAATAAATTTCCACACAATTCGGTTTTTAGTAAAATACTGTTGAACCTCAGCTTGGGAAATCTTACTCCAAATCTCCTTCAGTAAATTATCAGTTTTGATAACGGTCTTGGCATTATCACTGTATACAATTTTACAGAGTCCTCTACGTGAAACAAATCTTTTGAAAGTTAAGATGAAGGTTTCAGTGCTGAGGTCAGATGCTACTTCCAGATGAACAGCTCTAGTAACTCCACAGGTGAAGAGCACAATGTAAGCTTTTTCCGGGCCCGATTTAGTTTTGATAAAAATAGGGCCGGCGAAATCAACAGCACAGGTCTCAAATGGGGGTGATTCAATTATCCTATCCTTCGGTAAAGGAGCAATTTCTTCTTTGCCAGGTCTAACTTTAAATCTTTTGCAAATAATGCAAGATTTCAGCACAGATTTAACATATTTCCTTCCTTTGATGATGTAATATGTTTCTCGAAGATGCGCCAAGGTTGTGGCTACTCCATAATGATAAACTTTTTCATAGGCCTGAAGAATTAGCAGTTTGGTGAATTGTTCCCCGCCCGGGAGTATCCAAGGATTTTTTTCCCTTAGAGGCAGATCAGATAAGCGAAGTCTTCCCGATAAATATAATAAACCATCTTCATCCAATTTAGGGTTTAAATTGTATAAAGGAGAATTTTTATTGATAGGTTCTTTCCGTTTCAGGTCTTCAATCTCAAGAGTGAACACAGTTTGTTGAGTTAACTTTAACCAATATTTTCCGATTTTGTAATTTCTGCAGTAGTAAGCTCACCTGACAGCTTAGTCTTTTTCTTATTAATGTTATTAAGGAATCTGAAAATCCAAGCGGTGATGTTGTATACACGATTAAGTTTACTAAATTTTCCTAAATCCAGCAATGGTTCTGTAAGTAATTTAACATTGCAGGAAAGCTGAATAGAATTTAATTTGAACCTCTTTTCAATCAAATAATCATTATTGCTGGGAAGAATGTCATGCTTCGGCCACCTTTCTTTAGGCATTGATAACCAATCTGGACCTTCAAACCATAATGTATTTTCTACAAGACTAGTTAAACTTTCCCCTCTGGTCAACAAATCTCCAGGATTGGCTTTCCCTGGAGTAAAATTCCAAATTCTGGGGTTAGTCAAAGACTGTATTTCTTCTACCCTATTTGCCACAAATGGCTTCCAGTTTATCGGTGAACCCTTTATCCAATGTAGCGCGACAATGGAATCTGACCAAATATGGATATCTAAAACATGAGAACTAAAAACAGTTTTCAAATATTTGCACATCCTAGCAGCTATTATCGCACCCATAAGTTCGAGGCGAGGGATTGTCAAACGTTTTATAGGGGAAACCCTACATTTTGCCCAAACAAGGCTGGTCCGAAATTCATTATCAATTTTGGCACATCGAAAATATGCAACAGCACCATAAGCCTTAGGACTTGCATCAGAAAAAATGTGAAGTTCTATGGTATCAAAATTTTCTAACCCCCCCCCCCCGGAAAATATTTACGAGGTATCTCAAACTTGGGTAAATGATCAATTTCTGAACACCAACTTTCCCACTCGTATATACCTCGCTGCCAAGTTTCTTGCAACAAACTTTTCATCCTAACAGTAAATGGTAAAAGAATTCCAAGAGGATCAAATATCTTTAGAACAGTTTTCAAAACAACGCGTTTTGAAGGATTGATTTTACAATCCTCGCGAAAGTCTGGAACGTCAAAATGCAAGCTATCAGAATCGGTATTCCATAGTAAACCCAAGATCTTTAAGGTATCATTACGAAGTTCAGCTGTTTCACACATTCCCTTTTCTTCCCACATTTTTCGAAGTTTTACGGAATTAGTATTAAATTTCCGCAAATTCATTCCAGCTTCTTTAAAAATATCTGAAGCTGTCGATGATATGTAATACACTTCTTTATCAGATTTCGCACCAGATATCAAATCATCTACATAAATGGATGAATCCAAAATATTAACTACTTGGGGATGATTTTCATATTTTTTAATATGATGCTTGATCGTAGAAGCCAAAATAAAGGGGGAACAGCTTACCCCAAAAGCCGCCCTCGAAAATCTCATAAATTTTAATTCACCCCTTTCGTTACTAAACCATATAAATTTCAGGTAATTCCTGTCCTCTTCCGCAATTCCAATTTGCAAAAAAGCTTTTTCTAAATCGGCGCAAAATGCAACATTATGTTTCCTAAAACTAAGTATTATATCAAGAACGTTTGGATTAAGATTAGGTCCGGGGAATAAACAATCATTCAAAGAATTTAAATGTTTCTCCTTTGAAGAAGCATCAAACACCATTCTAACTTTAGAGGTTACCTTATCCTCTCTTACTACTGGTCTATGAGGCATGAAATAACTATTTTCGATTTTTGAATCAGAACATGGTTCTATAACCCCATTACGTTCCTGTTCCAAAACAATAGCTTTATAACTTTCAAATAAATTAATGTCCTTTTCAAGTTTTCTACTTAAATCGTCAAAGCGATTTCTTGCAATTCTGAAATTATTCGCAACTTTAGACTTATCTTCCTTCCATAATAAAGAAGTTTCGTATCTGTTATTTACAAACTTTAAGTTAGATTCAAATTTATCAATTATTTCCTTTTCTACTTCTGAAACGTTTTCCCTAGATTGCATAATCCCTAGTGATTCCAATTCCCACAAAAATCTTAAGCTTTCGATCTCAGGGCTTAGCTTGCTACTTACGACTGAGAAACTACAAACAGATTTTCTTTCCCCTTTCATTGACCCATCCTCTACAAAACCGCAAAGTGAGTACCCCAACAAACTATCACACAGAAAGAGTGATTTTGTTAACTTTTCAACCGGTCCATAACAGATTTGGTAAAAATAATCCGCACCAATTAATAACTCGATTTGAGAACCACCTACGTTATCACAACTCGAAAACTTGTATGACACTAGTTTAGTCATAACTTCTTTGCTAATTGGTGGGGAGTGAATACTAACACTCGAAATCACATCTGTTACTAACGCTTCAATATGAATACAACGCGATTTATCATCTACATGAGATAACTTCAACTCAACGACATCAAAATTTTTAATTTGCAGTTTAAAAGCTCCAAATGAAAATATCTGAAGTCTTTCTTGCCTTAAAACTGGAGGGTTTAATTCTGAAATTAAATTTTCTGTGACATAAATTTTTTGACTTCCCGTGTCATAAAGAATTAAAGACAATTTAGAATTCGAATCAGATTCCATCTTCACGCATGAAGTTTGCAAAATTACTTCTTTAGTATTTACATTAGTAATATTTTTCCGACAATGAGAAACTGAAGCAATAATTGATTCTCCCCCAGTATCTCTGTTTACATTTGCGGGTTTGAAAGTTTTATTGGTACAAATTGATGTGTGATGAAAGTTACCATTGCATATTTTGCAGCTCTCAGTTTTAAATTTGCAATTTGAGGATAGGTGATATTTACGAAAACAAACATAACATCGCCCAGTCTTCCGCAATTTTTCACGTTTGTCAGAAATAGGCTTCGACTTGCATGATTTCGAATCATGTTCTGTTGAATCACAAAATATACAAACACTTTTTGAATTTGTAGTTAATGTAGAAGTCGTGGGAATATCCCATTTGTAATTACTAATCTGCTGTTTATTTTTTTCCTTTTTACTACTTGAAGAATATTTTTCAGAATTCTGCAGATGAATTGTTGCTTCACGAGATTGAACTTCATTTTTTATAAATGTTAGAAGTTCATCGATGTCCATATCTGCCATACTTGACCGTTTACGATTGAAATCCGGGGCCATTTCAGTTGGAATTAATTTCAATAAAATAGGTGCAAGCAAGTGTCCGTAACTACCGGCTGTAACACCGAGGGAGTTTAAATTCCGAATTTGAACTTCAACATTATCATAAAGTTCCCTTAAGTCCCTTATGTGATAGGAATTTTTCACTGGTTTTAAATTTAACAGCTTACTCATATGCGCATTAATGACTAAATCATTTCTACCATATCTGTTTTTCAACAAATCTACAGCTGATTTGTAATTTTCTGCCGTAAGTGAAAATCCTGCAACAACATTATAAGCGCTGCCACCAAGTAGAGATTTCAAATATGAAAATTTGTCGATAGGAGATAAACTTTTGTTTTTATCAATGGCATTAGAAAATTGTCCCCAAAATTCCAACCAGCAACTGCTGTCCCCATAAAACTTAAGTATGGTAAGTTTAGGAAGTTTCATACAACGCTCAATTTTGAAGGATTGAGAATTACTTTCATCTTTCAAGATTGATGACTCAAACAATTCCTTTTGACTTTCAGCAGCACGTTCATTTAAAAACTTAGTAATCTTGTACCGAAATTCTATTATTCTTTCGCTATAATGTTCAGAAGTTTCTATTTCATTTTCAAATTCTGACTCGGCAGTCAGATCTTGGATATCCGAATTTAATTTTTTCAAGCAGTCGTACTTTTCATTTAATTGGTCTTTATAAATACTTAAAAGATCAATTTTCTGCTCTGCTGCGATTTCCTCACTTTCTAGTGTTGTATCTATTTTGTTATACAGATTTGAAGTCTGTGTTCTTAAACCTCCGCGTTTCTTCTTTAGGATTTCTAATGTACTTGTCATTTTCATTCAATGTAATATTTACAACAGGTATAATAATAAACTGAGCTTACCTGTGTAAATTTCAAGACTTTTCAGATTCAGCTGATCACAATATCATATCCTGTCGCGGACGCCAGATGAAAGAACTCAGCAGTTCCAATTTTGGAGGTTTTAAATATTGTTCGTAAATTTGTTCATTTGGTCAAAATGTTACACAAGTAACCACATTACAACCATCAACTAAAACAAAACTAACTTTTATTAACATAAACAAAATAAAATTAACCATAGGAATGGTTCATGCTGGTATTTCAAGGGCCAGCGGCTCCCTTCAAAATCCACATCAATCGAAATCCACAAAACCTAAAGCAATCTTTCAATTTAAACTTAAACTTAGGTTTGCTGTAAAAACGGCGAGATATTTTCCCGCCAAAAGAAACTAAAAGGGAGATTCAACACCCCCTACAAACGCAAAAACAGGGTGGCGACAGATCAGGGAACTTTATTAATCAGGGAAATATCAGGGAATTTTGAAAAAATAACAAAAAATCAGGGAAAATTGATTTTATGAAAATATATATATATATATATATATATATATATATATATATATATATATATATATATATATATTTTGCTTTACAAAATTAAAATTCCCTACGCATTTTCCGCCAATTATCTGTTCAAAAAAAAAAATAAATAAATAAAATTAATGAGGTGCGATTATACACTGCCGCATATTTGTGCATCTTTTTTCCTCAATATCAAAGTATTGAATCTTACTTATTAACCACAGGATGAACTTCCTATGATTGCTTCTGTGTCTGTTAAGTTATTTATTTTACCTAGCTTGAAATTTCCTTTTACGCTTTCAATGCTACGTAAAAAAACAACCATACAGGCAAAGAGGAAGCCTTCATTAATGCCTTAGCTCCTTTGCCTTTACTCTATTGTCTCGAAGTAATTAGCGAACTGTAATCACGATTTCAAGAAGAAATCTTTGGTGTTTGAATCAATACTATAAAAGCTTAAAAGTTATTATTTCTTCTCTTTTTTAAATAAATTGCTAAAATTGAACTTTCAATAAAAAAACTTTGTTTTTTGCCGTTTTACTATTTGTTGTCACCGCAGATTATAAAGGTTTTCTTTTCTTCAGACTTAAGTGATTCTTTAATTTTATAACCAAGTTGTATTCTTCTTTTATGTATTTTAAAATTAACTAATAGTTTTTTTTCTTTTTTTTTCTTGCATTTCAAAGTTGTTTCTTACAAAAAGCAATCTAAGATTTTTTTTCGTTACATACTGAAATCATTTGAAGTAGAGTTAACTTGTGTACTTAAGTAAATATCTTTATTTTTTTTATTGTTAAATTAAAATACTGTATTCATTAGGGTGCGTTTTATTTTTGAAGATGTTATTTTTTCATGAGGCACCCTCTCATTTTGTTCCTTTGGATGAAAAAAAATGTATATATCATAAAAATAAAAATTGAATAAAATTTAGAGGTTGCTACCATTGTTGCAAAATTTGAAATCTATTTTCTTTTTGCATCTTTTATTATAATATTTATTTGTTATCTTTCTGTCATTAATTTTAATTAGTAATAAATTAGATTGTTACTGACTTTGAAATTATTTCATATTTTATTAAATCATGTTAATTAACTGTAGCTGCAATCAACTCTCAACCTCTTTACTAACTGTTCGTTAGCATCTCAAAAAAAACACAAGTTTTCAGTTAGGAATGAAAAAAGAAAATTAAAAGAGTTCTATTTCAATAATCAAAAACAACATTATTGGAATCCATCATTAGATTATTTGCTTGACCTTGCTCTTGCTGACGATACTTTACGCAAGATTTCGTTTCCAGGCTAGAAATTACTTCTAACTGAAAGAAAACTAGGAGGACAAGGCGAAATTAGTAACAAATTAATGTCTTTTAAAATAGCAACAGAACTTGCGTGAAAAGAAGAAATTTTGAAAGAAAGAAAATCATGAAGAATCTGAATCAACTGTAGTGAAAGTATTATTATTATTATTTTGCCTCTATTGTAACTGAATGTACTTTGACTGATTCTGAAGAACAAGAATATGCAATAAAGTTTATCTAGATTTGATCTTTTGTTGTTGAAAAGCATTTTCACTTACAAGAAAGAAACTTGCTTCAAAAAATTTTATTTGACATCTACGTGTCATTTCTGAAGAGACAAACTCCAAATTGGTCTCTTTCTTAAAGAGACTTAAAAGAACAACTCCTCCAATGAAACGCTGAACATCAGATGTTGTAAAACTAAAACCAAAGGAAAAAAAAATAGAGGATTTCATTACTAACATTCAGATTTTTCACCATTAAGGTCTTTTCATCAAGTTTTTTTGAAGAGATATTATCAAATAGTTTGGATGATGAGTAGCAATCAGAAAAAGGCTTGTATATTTCACATTACTAGAAACAAAGGGGAAAAAATTACAATATTGGTGAATGTAAAAGAGTGAAATTGTAAACCAATGATATAAATGGCGTAGTGGAACTTTTGCATGATTTTTGTTTGACATTGTTACACAGCATAGCAACCATGAAGTGCTTATTATTTTTTTGTATGCATAGGAAATAAGTATTTGGGTTATGTTTCTACCTTAACCAACCCAAATTCATGTTGATGTCAAATATTGCAATAGAAAATTGGGAATATTCTTTTACTCTATTTTTTCACAATGAATGTAATTTTAATCGCTGGTAGCAACCCCTAAATTTTGTTCAAATTCTATGAAACTTTTAAGTGAGTGTTTTTTCATCAAAAGGAAGCAATTAAAGGGATGCCCCGTAAGAAATTCAAAATTTTTTCAAAAAGTGCATTATAAGACGCACCTTAGTATTCATTCATTAAAACCTATGTTCTTGATTAGAGAAAAGCTCCCTATGAATAAATGTCAAATGGTTTCATCTGTTTTGCATAAATATTGTCAATTAGTTATATAAAAATAACTACATTACTTCGATTCTTTCACTATTACTTGTTATTCTTGCAACAATTATTATACTGTTTGAAAACTTAGTTCAAAATAATTTCAATTACTTTTTAGTTCTATCATAAATACACATATGTTTTTAAGAGTAATTTTAATAGTTTCTTAAAAATCTTGTGCTAAGTGGTTTCTTGAAGTAAAGTATTTTTTTTTTTAATTTTCTGTAATCTTTCCATGTAGAAAAATTGAATATACTGTTTTGTAGGTTTTTTTCCCCAAAAATATTGACTTGATATATTTTTTTTAACTAGTTTATTAAAAAAGTAGCATCTTTTTAAAATATGTCTTTAGTTCAACAGCTTTACACAGCTTAAAACGTTTAAAATACTGCTTTTTATACAAACATACAATGAATTTCAAGTTGAGCAAAGAAAGAAAACCATTATCATTGGTAACGTAAATCAGGGAAATTTGATGAACTAAATCAGGGAAAAGTCAGGGAACTTTTTTTCACAGTTCCTGTCGCCACCCTGAAAAAAAAAAAAAAAAAAAAAAAAAAAAAAAAAAACATCTAAACCTGAATGTTATACAATTTTCAGAAACAATGATAATTCTTGCGCTAGATGCATGTGTGCAGGCCGCCATGAGGTCAAAAGAGGGTTAAGGAAACTGATGATCCCTTAATTATTTCAAACATATCTCAAGAACAGGGAAAGATAATGTTTTTTTTTTTTTTTTTGGTTTAAGAGGAAGTCAGTACTAGGTCTAAGTGTTGACTATATATGAACCTAATCCTGAGTATAGTATTCACTTCATGATATGGAGTAGAAAAGGGGGGGGGGGAGCAGGGGTTTCACTCATGGGAAAATTTTTGAATTTGTAGTCTTAAAAGGTAAGTGAAGTTTTGGAAAATGTGAAGCTAAAAGCTTCATATTTTCCAAAACTTGCAACTCCACTTTGGGTATCACCCCCCGAACGGTTGACACCCGGGGCAGACCGCCTCCCTTGGCCCCCCTAGTGACGCCACTGCCTATACTAAAACTTAAAGCTTTCATCAATGAATATTGATTTTAAAGGAAAGTTCATCAGCAGCTTACTTTTACATACCGCATGCAATGAGCATAAATAAACAGTTTGTAAACGTTTAACTTGCATGCAGTTTTCGAAAACTAAAATAAAAATATTTGCTATAATCTCAGTGTATGTCTAAAAAATCAACTAACAAAATATCTTAATTAGGAAAGAGAAAATTAAGTGATTTTCAATTTCAAAATAGACTTTCTTTACTCCATGACCCCCAATTTCCCTCCACCTGACACAAGTTCCTTAAGGGAATCGGGACGTTCTCGGCAACGAAAAGAGTCAAATTTTTAGTTGCAAATCACAGGGTGTTTATTCGTTTTAAAATCAAGTGTGACTTAAAAACTATTTTCTATAGAAAGAATGTAATCTTCTCATCATAAACCAGTAAAAATATCTTTTTTTCCTTAAAGAAAATATTTTTGAATTGTAAATAGAAAATATATAGTTGCACGATAATTTGAAAATTTATGACTGCAAATAGGTACGCTTAGCAAATACAATTCTGAATTAAATCACTCTAAACTTCAATACTATACAGGCAAAAGGTCACAAATTACAGTGAGCCTATTAGTTTTCAGTTACCTTCAAATTAAAAAACAACAAAAAATGTTAAAATATAGTATTTTTTAAAATCCCGAAAAAGTACTATATTTTTCGCTAAAATTAGCCTCTTAAAAGTACAATAGTACCTAAACAAAAGTAAAAATATGTTTAACACGTGCAAAATGCTTGTATATAATACTAAGTTTCATAATCATACATTGATATGAATTTTATGTAAGCGTACCTAAAGTTAAAAAAAATGTGTTTTCTGAAAAAAGGGAAAACGTGTTGACCTTGACAATGCTGGTAAGCATGCGATACACTTCCCAAACTGCTTGCGCCGAGGCATTTTCTAAGTTCACGTTATGATAATAGAAAAAAAAGAGTAAAAGTAACTGGATCATGAAATATTTGATGAAAGAAAACATTAGTTTGTGTCAACATTCAATTCAGATACCATCCCTTAAAAAGGGGCGTGGCTTTTTTGTTTTCATTTGAAATAGTAAATTAATTAGCTTTCGGAATTTGATACCCACACAGTACATACATTTTTGGAATTGGGGAAGTGTGCCGTATTTTATGCAACTAAAATTGAAAAATCAATTTTTTGAACGTATAAAACGTCCCGGTTCCCTTAACTGAAAAGAGCAACCTGGAATAAATTGTTTAGGGTCCCTTTGAACGGTGTTGTTTTTTCATTACACTAAAGGAATCTTTTTATTTTCATTATTACTTTATTTTCCCGTTCTTCAGTTCCATTTTGTCTTGAATTTTTTTGTGACATCAGAATTCAATGTTTTTATAGTAAATGGCCTGACATCAGGGCCGGATTAACCCTGATTTATGCCCCAGGCCAAACTTGGAAGTGACGCCCCACCCCACATAATTGATCTCTGTCGAAATTGGATTCCCCCCCCCCACAAACCATTCCCAGAGGCAGAGTGGCGTCCAGTAACAAGTGAAGATTCCGCGCTCTCCTCTGGTTGACAAAATGAGAAACGGGTTTCTTTCTTTTCCTTCGATGACGTTCAAAAAAGGGGACTTCGGGGGTGCTCCCCCGGGAATTTTTTGTAACTGAAACGTTAGAAATGTAATTTTAAGCCATCTAATGCGATTTAACGGCAAGTAATGGCATTCGGATTTCGCCCTGGAAAGTTTTCGAAACTGAAGTCCTACATACCTAATTGTATGTTTTCTTTGATGATGATAGAAAGGGATGTGTTCAGGGACGCTCAATCCCCTCCCCCCCCCCTCGTCAAAATTAAAAACGAAATTTTCGACGATCTTTACCAATGATGCTGAGTAACTGTGGGAGTCGGAACAACTCTCCTAGATTTTTTGGAAATTGAGGCTCGAAAGCGCAATTTTTAACGATCTTTTTTTCCTTTTTTGATGTGGGGGTGATTAGTGACTCTAGCGAGGAAAATTTTCGAAATTGAAGACCAAAAAATTGTGGTACATCTTTTATGACTGCCGGGAAAAGGAAGGGGTTTAGCCGTTCTTTCCCAGAACAATTTTGATATTGAAGACTTCAATACGCAATTGAAAACCATCTTGATTACATTACGAGAAGGAATAGGGTTTGGTAACTCTCTTCAGTAGGTGTTTTAAAATTGAAGTTTTACCAAAAAACATTTTGAAGGATTTCAATAATGTTGAAGAAGAGCTGAAATCGGGGGAGCTCTCGGGAAAACTTTTTAAAGTTAAGGACCTAAGATTGAAATCTTAGACAATTTTCAATGAGTAGGAATGAAATCAGGGTCACTCCCTAGGAAAATGTTCGAACTTAAGGCCCTAAAAACGATATTCTAGACGAGCTGTTATAATGTGAAAGTGAGGCGTTAGAGGTCTTTCCCCTGAAAAGAATTTGAAATGAAAACTCTAAATATGCATTTGTAGGAATTCTCCTCCGGAATTTTTTTGAAATTTTTGACCGTCTTCAAAATGTTGGAAAGGGGGGGGGGATGCTCCTGCACAAATGTTTAGAAGTTGAAGTTCTATAAACGAAATTGTTTGCCAGCTCCCATGATGTTAGGGAGAGAAATAGTGTTTGGGACTCTCCTCAGAAATTTTTCGACATTTAAGTCCTAAATGCGCAATTGAATCATTGTGAGAAGGAACTTGGTCCATTGAGTTTCACTCCGAAAATTTTTGAAATTGACATTTTATTTAATTTGTTAGGCTACCTTTTGTAACATAAAAAGATGGGGTTAGGCTCAGAAAATGCCTCCCTCCTCCTATTTTGCTTTGTCCGTAATATATATATATATTTTTTTTAAATATAAATAAAGTGAAATTAGGTATCCTTATTTTTTATACATATAAGGATATCTAATTTCACTTTTCGTTAGATGTTGGTACATGATGTGTATGCTCGTATTTTGTCATTCGGTAAGATTTGATTTTTATTTGATAAATTGACTATTTCCCCCTCCTTCAAAAAAAATTTAACTTAGGGCACCCCTGAGGATTTTCAGTAAATATATATTAATTAATAAATTATTAATTGCAAAACCCATACTTACTGACGTAATTTAAAGAATCAAGAAAAAAAGTTTCAGTTACAAGTTTTATAACTCAACATTTTCTGAATCATGATGTTTTTTACGAATTTTCCTGTGCGTGACTTGCCTCTAATAATTTTTTTCATTTTGGCCAAAGCCAGGGTTGAACTAGCCTCCTGTCAGCCTGCGACCCATTGCGCCCTTGAACCTGAGCGTCTTCGTTTTTTTTGAAGCCCTCGAACCTGTGTGACTCCGGTGTCCCCCCCCCCCTTTTCTTTTGGCGCCATCAAACCTATGCGACTTTTTTTTTCGCCCCCTCGAGTCAGTGCAACTTCATGGGATTTTTTTTCTTTTTTGTTTTGCCCTAGAACGCCTACGATTTCGTGTGTTTTTTCGCACCCTCGAACCTGTGCAACTATTTTTTTCTTTTTCTTTGCACCCTCGAACTTGTGAGCTCTTTGCAAGGACCCAGTCTACCCTTGGGCAAAGCTATATTTTGATGAAATTATTGTTCAAATCAAAAATATTGAAAATTATCTGCTTTGACCGGAAAAGTACCTCAACTTAAGCATTACACCCCCTCCCCTCTCTTCCAATCGCTTTTTTTTTCTTCCTAAAGGGCTGGTTGCAATCTATTCTAGTTGAACTTTGCTTCTCCATAATAGCAGGCCACATTTTTGTTTTTAGCAAGCTGTTTGATTATTTTTTTTCCCGCCACGTGCGCCCCTAGGCTAGGGCCTAGAATGGCCTATTGGATAATCCGGGCCTGCCTGACATATTTTTCACAAAAATTTCATAGATTTCACTGGATGATATTTTTTTCATAAGAAATAGTTCAATTCTTCACTCACACAAAAAAGGACCCCCCCCCCCTCGCAAAAAAAGTTAAGCAAACAGTTGATACGTTTACTTTGTTAAAAAATTTTTAAAATTTTTACAGCACCTCATCAAATGAAATACTATAATATTTAAGATGTGTGGTTTAAGATTTTGTTAAAATTTTTCCAAATGATTTAAGTATTCATCCGTAATAGTCAAGCTATGTATTGACTCAGGTCTCTCTTGCTTTTAGGTTCAGCACGTCCATTTGGAACCACCACATGTTGTTCGCAAAAGAAGCATCTCCCAGCCGCTAAGGATCAAAGTTTTTTATGATAAGAGCGTCCACAGGTATGTTTACAACTCTTCATATGGGAAACTTGTATGGTTACAAGACAAGAAAAAGATGAGTTACTTTTGCTCATTTTATTGTTTTCTGAAATAAAGCTGAGGGAAAGAGCTAAAAATGGGAGGGGGGGGGGAATCTGAAAATGTACATAACATTTTCATCATAGTTGAATGCCATGTATACTTGCGTACCTATAATCCCCCCTTCATCGGGATCAAATGGAAGACCTACTCGATAGTTTAACCTCCTATTTTCAATGGGGGAAAAATTTAGGATGAAGGTTTTGCCGCGCTTTGTGAAAGCAAACGTTAAAAAAAAAAAAAAAAAGAAATGAAATGTAACAAATGCGTTTACAGCCAAAAATCTGCAATTTTCACTCTGTCATGAAATGTTTTATTTTTGCGACCTTAATTTTTTTTTTTTTTTTGTAAAGGGTTCGTTTTTGCGATTTCGATTTTGTTAGTTGATGCAATTGTTCTGATCTAATATCAATGAAATTTGACATTTCAGTTCTTGGTAGTCTAATTATATTCATTTTTTTAAAAAAATGAACTGTGATTTCCACTTGATCAACTATCTTTTACTCTAATTAAGTAGTCTTTGGTTATTGGTCAGATAATAACAAATAATTCTAGAATGTTACAGTAATATTTAACGTATGTACTTTTCTCTACCTCTCCCACCCTTTAATGTAATGCCTTAGGCTGTACCATACAAAGTCGATATTGCTATAAGTGGAAACCCCTTAGAGAATACTGGGAAAAAAAATTCGAAAATTTGCGTTTAAGTCGAGCCTCTGTTGTCAGGAAAAAAAAAACTCTTTAACATTTTACCACCGGTTTTGAATTTAAACGTTTTAAAACGAAGGAAAATAAAATATAATGAAAATTCTTGCTATCAAAAATGAGCGATTTTTGTAGTTTTTTACAAATAGGTTTTATTTCTGCGATCGTGATTTTTGGAAAGGGTTTGTTTTTATTATTACGAGTTTTGTTAAATGTTGCTTTTATTTTGTATTATTAACAATAAAATATTGCATTGTAGCCATATTGCATTCCCAGGACCATACCTGAGTTTGAAAGTGCAATTTTCAAGGTTCTGTAGAAATTTTAGAGGAAAAAAATCACCTTATTGCCTTCTTCCCCAAAAGTAGGAGGAAATTGTGCCGTTTTCACGGCAAATAAAATGTTAAGTGCTGTTGATTTTGTGTAAAAATGAAATATCTTTCTTTTATTTAACCTATGGTTAAAATGACTTTGATGAGCTTATCACAAAACTTTGATTAGGTTTTAAGAGATCAACTGCAGTTTGATGTTCTATTTTAGGAATACTTGATCTTTTGATGAATCACTTTCCTGTTTAAAATAACTTAAAGTTTTTTTAAATAATCTCTTCATTTTGCTTACTGTTTTCCTTCATTTTTGTGTGTATATAAATTGTTATTCAAATTTAGTATCCTTTTTACTTCCTTTTACAAAATAGAAAGTATTGTATTCGCGAAAAAATTTTCACTCAAAAATCGGCCTTAATTTCCATTTTGTTCACCCCCGAATGAATGTTGAGTTTATTTTTCAACCCGACCACACATGGATTTATGCCTAGCAACGTACAGAAACCCAAAATATTCATTTTGACGATCCTCGAGTTAATTACAATGAGTTTTCTCGTGACGTCTGTATGTGCGTATGTGTGTCGCATAACTCAAGAAAGGAATGTCCTAGAAAGTTGAAATTTGGTACTTAGGCTCCTAGTAAGGTCTAGTTGTGCACCTCCCTTTTTGGTTGCATTCAGATGCTCCAAAGGGGGTCTTTTGCCCTTTGTGGGGGGGGGGGAATCATTGTTAATTTCGATGTAAGTTCAAGTGGTGTTATAATTTGGCGGACGCTAGGCGATATATCGTCAGTCTTTTGGTCGCCAACTTGGCTACAAATTTGGCGATTTTTTTTTTTTTTTTTAAATCTGGTTTCAATTTAGCTACTGTTGGGGATATTTAGAGAGTAAACTATTGAATCTCATTAAAACTGCCAATAATGAGAAAATGACATTAAACTGGAGTAAGAGGAAGTCATGTGATGCACACATCAGCTTGTTTTAAATAATCTCTTTTGCCATTGGTGTACAACTGATTTTTTCTTTTCCTTCAAAATCATATTTGCTTCTTTGAACGTCATATTTATTAATTACTAATATTTATTAATTACTAATGCATTTGTAATGCTTTTAACTAAAAAAGCTGTTTTGTTTCTTTTCAGACTCCCTGTTGAGAAATTTGAAGTTATTAATGTAAGTTTAAAAAAATATCTATACTATTAAAATCTATTTGTATCTATGTATGCATGTGCAGCTGAAGATCGCTTCTGATAGGCTGTTGAGTATCATGTGACCATGATGATGAAATGCTGCCAAATTTGGTGAATTCTGGTGGCAAAAATGTCGCTAAATTGAGGATGTTATCAGTATGTAGGGGGTTGCTGATGTCATCACTGTTGTAGGCTATCTAACTGCCACAAGCAGCTTGATCATATGGAGCCAGCTAGTTTATTCTTACTAGTTTATATTATTTTATTAGCATTTCAAGATTCAGTGACTTTCTCTGAATTTTGTAGAAATTAAAAAGTTATTGGAAAGTAAGGTTTTCCATATTTTTCTACTATTGCACTGCCTGTCTGAAAATATTGTCATTGCAAATGTAATTTCTGCAAACCTTGTAACTGTAAGGAGTTTATACAGTTATTATACGTTACATATTGCGGATTCAATATACGATAGCCTTAAGTTGAAGTTTTGGATCTGTCTATATGTTCTTATAAATCTTGTTTTCCTGCTCTGAAAGATAGTTGAAATTGTTGTACATAAATCATCACATTTACACTCTAAAATAATCCAACATGTTTCAGACCAAACAATGGGTTTGTTAAATTTTAAAATTTGGAATGAAATGCTATGTCCACAAACTGTTTCATTGCTACCAATAGTTAAAGGCATTTAAGCATAAAAATCTATTTTAGCTCCCTCGCATAACATTCTGTAAAACGTGTGTTAAATGGTTTTTTATCACCCACATCATGGCTGTTTGAAGTGAATTCATCTGACGTGGGTTTTAAATTTAATGTTTTATGTACAATGCTTGTATGTTAATTTTTATGATTAAGTAGGATATGTGAGTCATATTAAGTGTGACATAACAGCAAGGGGATATTTAAGGGGGGGGAGCCTAAGGGGATTGTGACCCTCTGGAAATAAATTTAAAACTACTCATTGTGTGTATAAGGATTTCATTATTTTCAAACAAATTCTGAAAGTTCTCATAACATTTCACTTGGAACCCTCTTGGAAAAAACTCCTATATATGCTCCTGTATAACAGGTAGACTGGAAAGTGCCTGAGTTCAAATTTCTATTTAGATATTATTTATCAACAAAGCATTTCTTCCAATCATCTTTTAGTGGTTCCAAAGAATCCAGATAATCTATAGGGACTCTTTGTGCTCAGCCTGCATAGCCAAATATGCATGAAGCATAGATCTATCATGATTCAGTTTTTAAATTTATCAAAATGAGAGATGTTAATGGGTGAATTTTTTCACAGAAAGCAGGACAAGGGGCCATTGTTTTAAGCTGTAAAAATCTCAGACAAACCTGAAAATTAGGAAAATTACTACTTAAGTAGGGTCGTGGGCACTTGGAATAGCTTACGGGAAGAAGCAGTAATGAGCAAGGGGGTGGATAGCTTTAAGAGGGTGATTGATCTTCATTGGGGACAAATAAACTGACTAGGACCAGCCTAGCTGGGCCCGGAGCCTGTAGCTGTTTGTCACATTTGGGGTATTTTGCGTTTTTTCGTTTGTATTTTACGTACTTATTATACATTTTTTCACTTATACACTTTTTTCTTGCAGTCTCATCAAAAACGTATAAATGGTTCTTCATTGTAAATGTAAATAAAATTTAATTTATAGAGTCGTTGATGAGCATGATGAAAATTATGTATTATAAAGATATTTATACCAAGTAATTATTTGTCATATGTAATTTGGGGATCCGATACAAGTTAGAGTCTCTAGGCACATGCCTGTCTTCCTGTAAATCATCCTTTGGAGATAAATCAAGATAGTTTTTAATATATATATACATATGTAAATGTACTATTTATATACTTGTTGGGGGGGGGGACACTTCCTGAGAACTTTTCTTTGCAGTTAGTAGTCACGGAAACAAGACTTACTTATTTCAGAAAAATCTTAAATTTTGCATTTTTGTTACTGAAAATTTATTAAGTTTTTGATTACATGCATGTTTTTGTTAGGCACCATTTTCTTCTTATTTGTTTATTTTTTTCTTCTTAAAACATTTATCTATCTATGGTAAAAATCTTGAATTATGTCTAGAAGTATTTGTTCTTTGCGTATTGTGAATTTTTTAAACTACAGAATTGCTGAGCATCTCTTTTATTTTTAGCTAACTATCCTTCCCCAAGCTTTGGATTACTGGCAGAACACACTTCTTGTTAGACCCATGGCTGTGCCCATTCGACTTAATAGGTGATTATATTTATTTCTATCTTTTTTTTAAGTGATTGTGGGAGGAAAAAGGGGGGGGGGGGGGGAGAATTGTGTTTGTTTAGAGTACTGTTTTACTTTATTTTAGGTGAATACCTGTTTGAGCCATTTAATATTTTCTAGTGATGAATTGATAGAGTATTTCTTCTTGTTTAGTCTCCTCTTTTATGTGTACAAAAGCTGATTTATGTATTGGTTTATTTCATGCTTCTGTGCTTGTTTGTGTTACATTATATGACATGCAACACTAAATATAGGTAATTGAACCACTGCAACAAATGGTTGGAATATTAGATTTAAACTAATGATGGGAAGTGAACTAAAATCTTTTACAAACTTTAATTAAAGTTGTACAAAAGAGTTGCAGATTAGAAGTGTAAACGAATCGTCCAGAAAAGCTTACCGCTGTCGTCAGCACCAGCCATCACCTCACAGGCCCAATGGCACCTTCACTTTCTCTGAAGCTCGCCTATGTTCCCCTGTCTGTCTTCTCTTTCTCTCTCCATCCTCCTCGGGTTCCGGGGTTATTCCTCGAGTATGCTGAGGAGGTTTGCAAGGTTATTTCTTTGTTGCCTTTTCGCAATGTCTTGTTATAGTAATGAAATATTTATCCTTTGTGTTGTGCATCTAATTTAATTGTTTTAATAATTTTCAACTGTAAAGTCTAGAGTATTTTCAGCCAAAACTGCACGGAATATACCAGTATGTTTTAAATTTATCAGTAACATATTAATTCTTTTGACATCAACTGCGTTTTGCAATGCATTAAATTTTTTTTTTTTGAAAAACTTGAACAATCATACAGGAACATTAAATGTGATGTTTTTTTTTTTTTTTAAGCAATGAAAATGTAATCAGTGATCATAATTTTTATACTCATGCTTGACACGTGCCAACGGCACAACAAAAAAAGGTGGTTTTGGGGATTACCCCCCCCCCCCCCCAGTGGCATTGGTTTTAACATATTTGGCCATCTTGGTGCTGTGGTTTATACACATGTAAGGACCATTTTACCCCCCCCCCCCTCCCCTCTCAGAAGGTAAATTTAGGCTGCGCTAGTGACTTGGGCTAATTTTATACTGTTTTAATGCTAGGCTTTGGTTATGAGTGAATTGGATTTTTTTTTCATATTCACAAATATATTCAATAATTTGTGTGGTTGTATAGTTTTATACAGTTTTTAGACACATTATATAAATACTAGCTGACTTTTACATAGCATTCACACTTGAAATTTGTAGCTCTGCTGTAAAAATACTATGTAAAAACATATGTAAAGATTAGCATATATGTAAACCATGTGTAAAAATTAGCATATTTGCTGGATTGAAAATTATCAGACTAAATAACTCACAAACTAATTGAGATAATAACATAAAAATGCATGCTGAGAGAATGCTTCAATCGAGCACAAAGTGCTCGATTTAAAAAAGCAAAAGGCATACCTGCTGCATTAATTTTAATGCCTGAAGTGTGATACGCAAAATGCTTTTTTTTTTTTAAATGCTACAAAAGCAGACCACTCAGACAGGGAGTCGAGCCCTGGACCATTAGGATGAAAGCCTATCATTCTATGGACTGAGACATCCAGTTCTTCTTTTTAACAAAGCGAGCTTAAATTAAAAATTTAATGGAACAAATTCATCTGTTTTTCTAAGTGTAAATTTTATTAAAATAGACAAAATGTGAATTGTTTATTAATTTTTTGCTAAAAGCAGGGAGAAAATCTTTAAGATAATAACTTACTTTTGAAGTTTGATGAAGTATTAAGGAAGTTATGGTGTTCCCACAGAAACACCTTTGACACTTAATGTAAATGATATACAAGCTTTATGAGCATAAGAAGTACACAAATTTCACCCATTTCACAAGCATAAAATGTGAATTGAAGAGTAAAAACTACAATTAGTATTATTAATTCAATCAATGTAATTTTTGGTTGTTAATTAGTCAATCATGTTTTTCTATCTTGATGTAATAAAAATGATTTTTTTTTCAAAGAAAAAACTCAAGTTAGTTTTAAGGAATCATTTTAAAAATAAACTTGAAGAATAAAAGAAAAAAAATGCATGCAAAACTTAGTTCAGCTTTTTATTATGTACAATAATTTGTTGTGGAAACTCATTATGTGATCTTTTTAAGCACAAAAGATGTGTTTTGTAAAAATAACTTTTTACTATGAGCATCTCATCTTTCTAAATGTTTGTATGTTAGCCATTCAGTAGTTTTTTTTTTTTTTTTTAATTATCCTGACAATTGATATTTGCTTTCTTTAGTTTGAATTGACTAAATCAAACATTAAAGTAAGAAAAACAACGTTAAAAAAAGCTCAAATTTGCCAATTACAGTAATTTGTAATGAGCTTAAAGCTCATTACTTTTTGCATTGAAAAAGGCGTTCCCTGTAACGCCAAAACATGTGTCTGCTGTAATTGGCAAATTTGTGCTTTTTTTAACGTTATTTTTCTTACTTTACTGTTCGGCACAAAGGTATTTATTTATCTTAAATCAAACATGTTTATAACCGTACAACTATTACTGTACTGTTAACAACTGTAATGCAAGTCTTGGTCAAAGGATCCTTAGATGAAAAAAAGTGTATACCTTTTTGCTTAATGTAGTATTTATTGCATTTAACTATTTGTTCTTTTTCTCTCTTGTTGACAGAAACTTATTTCACATTAGTGAAAAAATTTGTAGTTATATTTTAGTAATTATGTTGTTAAACAGTTCTACTTATGAGACATTTTCTTTTTTTTTTTTTTTTTTGAAACCTTTCTCTGGTCTTGATATTTTATTTACTTGTTCTGCCCTGCTGTGTTTTTTTGTTTTTAACTTTTGCAATGGCAGTAGACCTGACATTAGATTTTCCCTATGTGCTTTTAACTTGTTGTATCATATATTAAAAAGAATCAGGAATCAATTTGCTGAGGCTTGTTTACTGAAAAGTAGTTATATAATTCGATACGTTCACAGTTGAATTCACAGGAAACTTTTTATAGGGGCATCTTCATATTGTGTTCCGAACTTACAACAACATAGCAAAGTTCTTTCTCGTAATATTTTTCTCAAGCTGTGGACCTTAACAAACCTAATGGTCTAGGTCAACTTTGAATCTCTCTTTCTTTTTCTACAACTTATTTTGTCCTAAATTATAAAATCATGGTTTATAAGAATGCCCCTCCTTAAAAAAAAAATAGTGTTAAACTATGTTTTGTTATGGTGCTGAGTAAAAAAGAAATGAATCTCTTTTGTGTTTCAGAAAATGCCCAAATAACCAGGCCTTCTTCCCTGGAGACGTCTCCCTTCAGCATTGTAAAGAACGATGTGAAAATGTTACAACTTGTGGTGAAGTAGTTGTTCCTGAGGAACATTTAGAAGTAATATTTTCTTTAGTATAGTCAAATTTAATTACAAAGTAATTTGTGTCACTTAACTCTTACAGTTTTTTTAAAATGCAGTTTATGAAATTATTAGCAAATATAAATATAATGTGTAGAATTTCATCTAGTGTGATATATATTACACATTTGTTTCAAATTTTCATTGTGACCCCAGAGCTGTTCTACGAAACATTCTGGTTCCATGAAACACTGTCCGAAGACCACTGGTTTACATCAATACATTTTGTAGTTGTCTGTAACATTTAAGGCTTAATATTTCAACACTATGTTTTGTAGCTTACACACTCTTATTTTCTTTCAGTCCAAAGTAGAATATTGAAAGTATCATTCTTCTGAAGAAACTAATTGCTTATTAACATTACAGTAGAATTTCGATTATCTGAACTAATTAGGACTGATAGTGCCTCGGATGTCAGAAATTGCGGTGAATAGAAACTTCGAAAAACTTAACCAGATCACAAATTTTTTAAATGTATTAATTTAAAGCACTATAAAATATTAATAACATATAAAAAGTAATGATTTTTTAGTTAAAAAGCTAAAATGGAAAATAACTTGTAGAAAGTTTTGAAAAGTCAATTGATTTTTTTACAATGCCAAGTTAAATATTGAAAGATGCATTAAATAGAACACAAATTTTCAGAAAATATATTTAGTTTCAAATTAAAAATTCTTCATTTTCTTAAACTTAACATTATTTTTAAAAAAAATCGACTTCATTATCGGCTTGATTAACAGAAACCTCGGTTAATCGAGGTTCTGCTGTACAGTGCTGGCCAAATTATTAGACTAAAGAGTTTTTTTTTTGTTTTTTTTTGTGCACTATTTATATTAAAATACTATTTATTTTACTGTTAAAGTACAGTACATACTGTACACTGACTATTACGTTATTTTGGCATAATTTAGTGTTTGCAGGTGGCAACACTGGTTTGTTTATGTTCTTTGTTTGTCTACCTACCAGAAACATAACCTCAATCAGCTTAAACAGTTCACTTGTTCTTTTTATTAGTGTGTTCTGTTATATTTAAAGTTAGTTTTAGGTAATTAGTGAGTATGTGTATGTGAGTACATATAATAGTGAGTGTAAACAATTTTTTACCTCCTTTTTTAAAAAGTTAAGAAATGGTGTAAACCTGGTGAAAAGTATGCCAAAAACAACTTAAAATGCTCATCAAGAACAAGGGCATACTAAATTGCATTCTTAATGCATACTATGTATGTTAATGCATACTAAATATTAGATAATTATTTCACTGTTCGTTAATGTGTCTATAGTTATGTAATCAATAAAGAATTTGCTTTGAAAACAATCTTAGTCTAATAATTTGGCCAGCACTGTATTTTCAATCATGCCATGTCTTGTCTGTGAAAACCTGACATTTTCTAGACCTTGAATTCTTTCCTTTATATTCATAGCCGTGCCGAGTGTGCAGTTCTACTGGTCACTTCTGCCAGGTGACTCCTCCGGAAGGTCCAGGAATTAAGGATGCGGATTTTGTATTCTATGTGTCAGCCATGCAGACGGATCGATGCCACAAGGGGCAGACGGTAGCATATGCTGCTCACTGCCAGCAAGAAGCTGCCCTTGATAGGTAAACTTCAATTATTACAACCCTTTAAGCATACCTGTTTGAATGGAGAGCAAGGAAGTGATAACCTTTATTTAAAAATTATATTTTTGTTCAGTTTGCACATACAGTCGAACCTCCACATATCGAACTTCCACATATCAAAATTTTCTATACATAAAAATCCAGCAAATTTCTATGTTCATTAAATAGAAAAATTGTTTCTATATATCGAAAAACATTTTCGACACATTTGTAGATTTTTTTTCCCACTTTAGACTGTCTGTCTCATGAAAAATGAAGGCTAATGGAGAAAATTATGTTCACTAAAGGTTGCTAAGAAATCTGGGGTTGAAGGGTGCGTAGTTTTGTCGTTGTCCCGTTCTGAAGTTCTTAAATTCCCTCAAGTTTATTTCAAATCTTAGCTGTAACCAGTAACGCTGTAGAATCAATTTCAAGTTATCCCTTTCGTCTGTTGATTATCATTCCTAGTCTTAGCTTCAGTAAAAATCATTCAAGTTGAGTAGATTGATTTTTTACTTTTCTCTCGATCACATTGTTAAAACGAAAATCCCCTAATGATGCGATCAAGTTGAATTGCCGAGGAATATGAAGATGTATGTTGGCGTAAAAATGTAATTTCTGTTAATTTTATAATTATTAACTTTAATTTATTCCCATGCTCCTATAAGTTATAAATTTTGTTTCATACATGAAAATTAGCTTTTATTTTAATGTTTTAGGATACTATTATGATAAAATAAGATCGTTTCCATGTATCAAAATTTCTATACATCAATTTTTTTTCTGGCAATTTGCTACTTCGATATATGGAGTTCCGACTGTAATTTTGTTTAATATTTTGTCATTCTTGTTTTGTTTTATCAAATTGTATGAGTTTTTATTCTACGTGACATTTACATTGCAACAAATCTCTGCATATCAGAATTTGGACAAGTTTTTAGAGATAAATTAACATGACTTAATGTAACAGGTTTTTTTTTTCAAACAGTATATTCTGTATCATAAACAATGCAGATTATTTTGAAAAAGTAATGCTTAGTTCTGGTGCAAGAAGAGTTTTTAACACTACGTAGGGCGCAACTGATCTATTAGGCACACCTCGAATTCTTTAGTTAGCCAAGCGCCCTCAATAGCTTATGGAAAAATGTATATTCATTTTCTCAAATAAACTTGTTACATTCGAAAATCATGAAAAACTTTTATTTCTCTTCTTTGGTGTTTGTAGTTGACATTTTTTTCGTAAGAAAATGTGAACTTGCGTAGAAAAGATCAGTAGCTCAAAGTGTGCTTCCCAGGCTCAATGCGCCCGATCATGTTCTACAACATATTGCGCCCGACGGAGTGTTAATAAGATTGGAAATGAATGCAAAGGACTTGAACTTTTGAAGTATTAAACCTTGGGTTTGTTTCAGTCTCCTTATTTATAGTTTTGTTGAATTTAAGCTGCAAAGAAATTAATTTTTTTCTCTGCAATGAATCCTTAACTGAAAGTAGTGCGAGATATTTGGTTGGCAATTAATCGTCTTGAATTTGTATTGGGAAATAAGGGATGCAGTTTTCTTGGGGCAACTGCAATCTGCACCAGTAATGCAGTGAGGAAAAAGCTTATTTGTTAGCTGTATTTGAATTTTAAAGGTAATATATTCTGTTGCTAAATTTAAATATTTCTGAAGAGCAAAACTTTCTTTCTTGCTCCGCTCATAACAGAGAGAAACTCCAAAAGGAAAAACTTTTAACATTTTCAAACATATACTTGGAATGCTCTTTTTTCTTTGCCAAAATTCCAAGAATAAAACAGAAAACCGTATAAATGAGGTAGTGAGAAGCAAAGGGATGCAAGTGGCAAAATAAAAAATTTGGAGATAACCAGTACAATGGTAGGTGAACCCCTCCTCTGTCTTGGGGCAAGAAATAGTGCTAGTAGCCCTGGTAAGTTCTGCTGTACAGCAGGATTTAGAAAAAAAAAACCAATGAAAGCCTACCTAGGTCGTAATCTTTATGTGTTTTACTCCAAACTTGGAAATGTCCACTTACATCCCTTTGCTTCTCACTGCCTCAAATGTAATTGAATTTGACATATTTTTGTGAAAATATTTTGCAATCACAGGTAGGCAGACATTTATTTGTAAAATGTTTTTAGCAGGTGTGCAGCAAGGGGTGAGGGTGGGGGGTCAGCCCCCACATAGCCCTTGGCTTTAACAATGTTGCCAACCAACCAATGTTTATATATATAGGTAAGGGCTGTTATGGACAGCTTCCTCTCTCTTTCTAGGCTAAAGCTACCCCAGTACTTCAGGCATGCACTACTTTTGTCATTCTTGTTAAATTTTGCTTCCTAGATGAGAAGGGGTTTTAAAAGTTAAGAGTAGTAATAGGGAGGAAAAGGAAAAGTAATTCTTGAGAGATTTTGTTTTTTGGGGAAAAAAGTTATGTGAGGGAAGAAGAAAAATACAGTAAAACTCCTCAAATGCGGATACTATCGGGACAAAATTTTTTGTCCACAATAGAAGGGTGCCCGCAGGACAGAGGTTTGATAATGTTATTTGCTTTGGAATCGGTGGAATTAAAAATTGTCCGCATAAGAGGGTTGTCCGTTAGGAGGGGTTTTACTGTATCTTATGTTATTATAACTGTCTTGTGTTATGTAATACTGAAGCTATATTTTATTTTCGCTATTGAAAGAATTGTTTTCATTTCAAAATGCTTTTTAACTATAACAAGACGGTTGATATTCCCAAATTCTAGTCTCTATCAGGGCCGTCCGAAGAGCTGACGGCGCCCGGGGCGAAGTTTCCTGGCGCCCTCCCCCCCTTATACACACAGAAATATCAAATTAGTTATAGCATCAGTGCATAGTACATGCTTGAATTTCTTACATATTGATAAACAAAACAATCAAAGGGCTATGCAAAATACAAATTTAAACACAAGCAATGAATCTGTTCTTTTAATATTTGTAAAAGATTAATGCCCCAAAAATTCTTTTGGGGAGGGGATTTGGATTCTTTTCAAGAGTTTTTTTAGTTTTACTTGTACCAATTTAGTATCAGCTTTCTTATATGTTATAAACAAAGATGTTATTCTTTTGCATCAAATATTTGTAAGTTTCATAGAGAAGCCCACAAATTCTCAATAACACCAAAAATCTCCCAGAGTTGCATTTTTAGAGCTCTAATTTCGAAAAATCACTGGCCCTAATATTACAGAATATGGCCTTATAAAAATTGCTTTTAAGAATTTAGTTTAAGAAAATATTCGTCCCCATGCCGTCTTTCTTTAATATCACAAGCAATGGGTTTTTCAAACGACACTTACAAAAAATTTAAGTGGGATAGCCCCTGAAAGTAAAACACTGCTTAAATTTTTTGAACATAATTTTGAACAATTTTCCTGGGAGATGATCCGGATCCTCCTATCCAAAAATATTCAAAGTTTGTCTAAAACTGCGTTTTTGAAACTTAAATTTCGAAAACTTCAGGGGGAGATAGAATTGATTTCAATCTATTTAAAAAAAAATAATCGATCGGAAACAGTCTCTGAGCTCTCTCCCTTACCCTAACGTCAATAAACATGGCCTATAATCACGTTTTAAGGCTAAAACTGAGTTTTTAAAACTAAAAGTTTCAAAATTTTGACGAGACACCGTTTGACCTTTTTTCCTATCCGATCAATGAAAAAAAAACATTTTTTTTCAAATTGCCCCCTTAAAAACATTTTCTCGTTGCATCACTGCATGCTGGTGCAGAATTCAAGCAAATTTGGTGAGAACTAGACAAATGAGAAGTGCCTTTTTTTTTTATTCTAAACAGTTATATTCTCAGAAATTGTATCTGTTTCAATGATACAAAGGAAATGAATGTTTTGGAGACTGAGAGACAGGAATATTTTCGTGCCATAGGACAAAATAGAGAATCATCGCAATGATTCTCTATTTTGTGTGTCTATGGCTACGTATCTATACCTGAAATGAGGGGGCGCCGCAAGTCGCCCCTAATTTTATACAATCGGGGCATTTTATACAAAGAGAGGCACCGCAAGGCGCCCCTCATTTCGTGTGAATGTCGTTTTGTTCCGTCGAAACGAAAGGTGCCTTGCGGCGCCCCTCATTTTGTGGCGCACGGGGCAGTTGCCCCACTCGCCCCCCCCCCCCTTTGGGACGGCCCTGGTCTCTATATATGTAATTGTTTGAAATATTCTACTTTTAAAATTTTTGGAAGTCTTATATGGTTATTACGAATATTTTCAACATTATTGTGTAAGCAGGCCCTGCTCCTGGGGTAGGTGGTCAGTGCCATAAAATTGCTTCAGTGCTAAAAAAAATGGTTCAGAGTGTGTACCAGTGCTTGGATATGCAAAACATAGTTCGAAATATAACTAGAAATTCAATTTAATTTTGGAGGCGGCAAATTGCGGGAATTTAAAAGTCTTTTGAAAATTTTAATGTGTTTCAATGCACTACTTTAACGTTAAAAAATTTATATTAAAGTGTGTACCAGGGCTTTGATATGCAAAACCAAGTTTGGAATTTAACTAGAAACTTATTTTAATTTTGAGCATTTAACTATCTTTTTTATTTTATTAATATATTACATTACTATTATTATTATTATTCAATGGGGGGGGGGGGGGCGCACTTGTCAATATCGCCTAGGGCAGCATAACTACTAGAGAGGGCACTGTGTATAAGTCCGACTGAGTAATGTTAATCCAGTTGAGTGATAAGATAATAATCATTATACTTTTACGTAGAGAAATACTTACATATTGAAAATATGAGTTTTACATTTAAACTGTTTAATGTCACATTTCCTACTCATTTACTTTGTTTTTTTATCTTTGCCATACAGACCCATTGCTGGTCATGCCAATTTGTGCCCAAATTCCATTTCCACAAAGCCACAGGACTTAGATACTTTACTGTCAACTGTAAAGCATGAAATTTTGCATGCTTTGGTAAGTGGAATTATCCTTTTCTTTCTTTAAATGCAGAAATGGAATGAAGGCATTAATTATTAACATTTTAATTTATTCATCATTTAAAAATTTATGCTGTGTGATGGCAAAGTTTCTTATGCTTGAAAAAGCATTAGAAGATGAAAGAAATTTTATTATAACTATTTGCAAGATATCATTATCTCTGCTTGTGGTAAAATGAATATGCTTGAGTTTTATGACATTTGTCAGTGTATTTTGTCTTCCTATGCATTAAATAAAATGTTTCAAAATATAATGTGTGATAAATGATTTTGTACAACTGATACTATTAATGAAGCCCAAAGTAGTAAAGCACTCATTTGTGCCGTATTAAGCTGGACTTCTGTGTACTGTTTACAATTTTTGAAGTGCCTTATTTACTTATTAAATGAAAATAATATGGGCAAGAATTAATAATTTTGTGCAATGATTTTTTTGCAGGGATTTTCAGTCAGCCTTTATGCATATTTTAGGGATAAGTATGGGAATCCACTCACCCCAAGAGGAAGAAATGGAAAACCTATGATAAATAAAGTGTAAGAGTTTTTCTTTTTCTAAAAAAGCAGTAGCTTTGAATAAAAAAGTTTTCAGTGGGTAAGTTTTTTTTATCTACTTGTTGACAGTATAAAGCAATATTAGTTAGAGGAGTTTATGAATCAAAACTTAATAAATTCGAAAACTAATAGTAATATACTGTATTAAATAATCAAGTGTTCTTCTGTTCTTATTTTTTAAAGTTTTATTTAGTTTATATATGATTACCATGATTATCAAGCTTTTTTAAAAATTATTATTTAAATTTTAGTTAAAAGTGAAACTTTTTTTATCACTAACTAACAAAAATCTTGTTTTGATACTCTGAAGATGATTTTAAGAAAGAGATGGTGGTGGATCCTTTTATCCACTATGGCAAAGCCTTACCTAAATCTGGCAATGATGCAAAAGATGTATTTTTGAAGACGAGATTAAGATTCTGACTGCCATGGTTGAAATGGTGTAACTGCATCTTCTTTGAAACTTAAATATTCATAGATTCTAAATGATATTGATATATTTTGAACGTATTTAAAGTTAGTGTATAAAATAAACAAGATGTTTAATGTAGTTAATAGAGTAGTTTTATTATTTTTTAACTCTTGTTGTTTGGAATTTGCAACCTCATATTAGAAACATTGTAGCCCATCAATCTCTTCCCCTTCATTTTGAAAATTTTTTCAGTATATGTACATGTATGAGTAGTATGTGTACTGTTTAAACTTAAGCCAATTTTAAAGTAAATAAAAAAAATTATGTGAGTTGGAAAAAAATCCCCCCCCCCCAACTTACCATAAGAAGTTAAACAGTTAGATGGGCAAAATTTTTTATTAATTACATTTTAAGTCCATAGAATTATTTAGTACGACATATTTAGAAAAGGGCTTAGTATATACTTTAGCTTTAGAAATATCAAATAAATTTAATCATGTTTCGGACATTCACTTATCATCTAGAAAATGGCCCATCAAGGTATGATGGGTGAAAATTGCTTCTACATTTTAACGAAGCCATTGCCTGTTTGGTGATATTGTGATAGTTGACATTTTAATCCTTACTTCAGTGGATGAACCCTAAACTCTAGTAGATAGCGTTCATTGTTTTTTGCTTCTTCATTCTCCTGAAATGTTGGTCTTACCAGTAAAGCAGTTAAGTTGCTGGATCCAATTCAGCCTTGTCAAAGTAAAGCCTTTCCCTGCATGTCAAACATTGCCAAAACATATTATCAAACTATCATGCTGTGGCCCGAGTTTCATTGCTCCATTGTTGGTGACGTCAGAGCATTACTCTTTCAGTGACCTCGCTATTACGTATATGAGGGTAGATTAGTATGGTTATATTGAGATATTCATAAAGCTAAAGCCCAAAACCAGATAATTCTGGTTATTTCTGACCCTGATGTGCCATATGCTGCTGCAACTGAATACTTGTTCATTTTTTCTAGGATCCAAGCACACCAGTGGAGTGATCGAATCATTAGGGAAGTTGAAAGGAGAGATTGGAAGGTGCGAGGAATGTCACTGAAGAAGACTGTTAAGATTGTGGTCACACCTAGAGTCCAAGTAAGTTCATTTTAGTATCTTTTGCCAAGTAAACCCAATACCTAAACAAAGCACTTGTAAATTTCTTCAAGTTTTATCTATTTTTTTTTGGACTTTACACATTCTATTAGACTAGAGCTTTTAAGTAGCATTGAAGGAATTAAGTCACTGATTTCTCCCAGAACGCCCAGTCTTGTATTGAAAGTACTATTCCAAATATTTTCGACTCAATGGTTCTTTCCATATTACGTGGCTTATGCAATTAAATGAGAGGTCACTGGACCTCCTAAAAATTTCTCTATTTTTAAAATTTTGGCTGCCCATTCAGCAAATTTTCGGACATATTTGCTATATTGCAGCTTTTAAATGCCCATATGTCCCTTTTCATTAGATGTACAAGATGTGCCTACATGTATTTTATCATTAACGAAATTTAAAGTTCTCTTTGGCTAATTGGGAATTTTGACCTTCCAAAAATTTAAGTTTAGAGCGCCCTGATTGGAAATACTGTTCTGTAGATTAGCATAATTTATTGTTATCGTAATAAAAGTGGAGACACAAATCCAAGGGAAAAGTGATAAAAGAAGAAGAAAACATTGGTGAAAAATTGTAAAATTGGGAAAGAATATTTATGTCCTTTATATTTTGATTTGTTTTTTATTTGGTTCAATTTAATCCACCTATCAATTTTATTGCTTTTTTCTGATCTGTTATTAGCTCTTTAAACAGTCTGCAATAAAATATTTATTTTTATGAAACAGTTTTCTTTTAACTCTATATAATTAGTTACTTTAACTATCTTTTTGTACTTGTGTTGTTTTGTTCTGTAGGAGGAAGTGCGTCTTCATTTCAACTGTTCGTATTTGGAAGGAGCAGAATTAGAAGATCAGGGGGAAGATGGAACTGTTCTTACCCACTGGGAAAAGAGACTTTTTGAGGTAACATAACTTTATTTCCCAGCAACTTGAGTTATGTATGTACTAATATGAATTTTCCCAAAATGTTACAGTTAGAAAAACAATATGTTTCATAATTTAATAGCAGCTTCAACTCAACTTAATAAAACAACTTGGCACTATTTTTTTTTATTTATTTATTTATTTATTTTTTTTTTTTTGGTTGGTGGAGGAGGGTTGTTGCCTAGTGGGAAATCCTTGAAGGAATAAATTTTTAAAATATGGCATGCATATTTTAAAAATTTTAAGCAAAGATTTATATCAATAAAATATTTAAAGCACAGATGTATATCAATAAAATTCAAAGTAACTCTTGGAAACCCTTATACAACATGTTTGTCCATTTTCCTGTAGCAAGCTATGCAGTAATCATAAGAGGGAGTTCTTAATTCCTACAACCATGAGAGTTACTTTACGAAAAAAAAAAAAAAAAAAGAAATATTCTTTTCCCTCAGAAGTCAAAATAGTTTTTTATTTTTTATTTGTATTAGTTTGAGTTATACTATGTATTTTATTCTATTGTTAATTTCTTGGCAGAAATTTCTTGCTATCAATATAAGTTATTTTTTTATGTTTATTATGTTTTCATTGTGTTGATTATATTCATACTCTAAAATTAATTCATTTCTTTTTAATTGGAAGTATTTGCTTTTGTACATTCTTCCTTTTTTTTCTCAGAATGAAGCTATGACTGGCACCCATACTCAAAATCCAGTGTATTCCAGAATTACATTGGCTCTAATGGAAGACACTGGGTAATGATGTTTTTTCTTATTCTTCAACTGTATCATTGTAATCACATTTCAGTTGTAATACATTTGTATTTATTTTTGTAAATTGAAAGGAAAAAAAAATGCCTATATACAGCATAGAATATATTTTTCTCTTTAAAACTTAGAACTACTTTCTTTTCATTGCCAAGTACAAAGGTGCCAAGTATCTCTTGTAATTATTACAAATGTGCGATGAATATTGGGGTGTTTCAGTAGGCACATAAAAATTACAAATTTCCTTAATTGTACCCATTTTTAGACGTAGAAATATATGAGCTTTAAAAAAATGATTCTTGCTTTTGACCAGATAGCAAGCTGATTTGATCCCTATTTCCCATTGAAGAATCTTAGAAGGTCAAGCTTCCTTATAGTTTCAGAAAATTTCACACTGTCTTCAGAAAAATTTACTTGAGTCCACTATCACACCTGTTTTTTTATACTACACACACATTCAGTTAAACTCTCATGTTTTTAAACATAGTAAAAAACAGCTATCAAATCATAACATTCAGGTTACAGTTAATCATTTGTACAGCTGGAACTTTTCCCTGGTTTGTTCAGAGCTTTCTTTAGATGCATCCGTCTGTATTAGAATTGACAATAGAAGAGAGTTAGGAGGAATGGGACAGCTGAAGGTGTGGAACAGTGGCATTTAGGCTGAAGTAAGAAGCGGAAATTGGTTTCTTGCTTGTCCAATGCATGTAGCAACTATTGGACTTGCTTAATTGCCACTACTGGAAAAGTAGTGGCATCTTGTCACCTAATTGTGAGGAGCAGGAGGAATAAGAGGATCTATTCCTCTCTGAAGTTCAGTAAATTTTCTGTTTTTATCATAGAAAAAGACTAAAGCTTATCATATCCTCTTCTGAAATTTAACCATATCCCACCTGCAAACTTTTTTTATGACAATGCCACCCTAGACAAGCAAGAAACAGTTTTCATAATTTGGCATCAATGAAGCTCTACAGATACTCTGCTTGCTATCTCATTCTCCCCAATTTTCTCTTATGGCCTAAAACCAAGAGTTCTAAGCCATGTGCCTCCCCCCCCCCTTTTCATTGTTAAAATACAGATATTGCTTGAATACATATTCTATATGCGTCTATCAGAAATCATTGTTGAAATATCTTCAAAGTGTTGGATTTATCCATATTGCTATTTTGATGCTATTGATACTTGAATGTATTAAAATAACTTAATTTTTAGTTAAAAGAAATTTAAACTTTTATTAAAAAAAGAGAGGGGAAAACACTTACATAAACTATCATGTCAAACAAAGAAAACTGGAGGTTTACTTTTTATTGAGTAGACCTTTTTCTTTTCATTTTATAATGAGTTATTGGTTTATTTATTTACTTTTTTTTATAGTAATTGGTGTTTTAAAAAATAATGTAAAGCATACCGTGCTTGTAGTATTAAAAGTCTACGTTATGAAAGTATTCGTTAAAGTTCTGTGTATATTGTTGTTAAGGATTTTTGAAAATAAAAATATTAAATTGAAAACTACTAAAAGTGTGTGAATGTGATTTATTTTTCTTTTTAACTTTGTAAATTAGTTAATGATTTTCACATTTTACTGTTTGTATTTAAAGGTGGTATGTGCCTAACTATGACATGGCCCAAGAATTGAAGTGGGGAAAAGGCCTTGGTTGTGATTTTGTGTTCAAAAGCTGCAAAGATTGGATTGATTCCCGTAGAATAAGGTGAGAGAAAAGAACTGCTGTAATATCATAAGAAAACATTTTGTATTCTATATTTTCTACATATTTACTTTTTTTAAATAACTTCACACAAAACTTCTTTAACTTAAATTTCACGATTCTTGATAAGTTTTTGAATAATCGTATTGATATGATGGTATAATGCTAGTGATAATGTCCTGTAATTTTCATATATTTTCTGTGTTTCTGACTTCATATTAAGTATATGCAATAGGATTATTACCTAACAAAAACCATTATTATTGGTAATTATAACTGAACTTTAGAAAAGGATTGTCATATTTGAAAAAAAAATGTTTACCAATTAGGTTAATACCATGTAATGATATACGCTGTAGGTATCTCTAGATTGCTGGACTTAAATGAGTGGATATTTTTATACACTAGTGTTTTAGTTGAGTGTCTTCTATCTGAAATAACTGAAGTATGACTGAAGGCTTGTCATAGCTGGTATCATGCCCTGAATCCCTATTTCAAACCTTTGAAATTAGCCTCACAATCACAATGTATTACTCTCTAAAAATATCTTTTGCTATCTGCATCACTTTTTTTTTCCTTTCAATCATGGTTGCTTTTTACCAGACAGGAAAGTATTCACCCTTACTGTGATAAAGTGAAGAAAGATCCCCTGGAAACGGAATGTACCGATAGTCGAGATTCTGTGGCATTATGTAATTTAGTGGAATACTCTAAAGAGCTCCCACCTGTGTTTCAGGTAAGGATGAGCTCTTCATGTTTTGTTGTTATTTTATATTGCTGCTCACACATTGATGGTGCTAGGTATTTGCTCATACTTCTGCCTAAGCTCCAGCTATGGAATGGTAACTTTTTGCTTGTAACCAGTTTATGTCTGATTTTTAAGAAAAAAATCAAAAATGTTCTTTTGGCACTTTTTATCAAATATGTTTCAATACTCTTGGTTTATTCGAAAAAAATGTGTAAAGTCAGCAAAACAATTTTAAATAATGGCTTGAAAAATCTCTGTTTGAAACTAATACTGTTCTCATACTTTTACTGAGTTTTTCATTGTACCACATAAAAATGAAAATAAAGTAGTTTTGCCCGTATAAGTAACTAGAGGCCCGTCCCAAACTTGTTCGAGATGAAAAATTATCTGTCTGAAATAAATATTATGCACATTTTTTTGTTTTAAAATCTCATGGTATACAACATTTTTGTTCCGTTTTTATGAAGTTTTGAGAGAAATTGATTCACTTCATTTCCTAATCAAGAGAGAGACGAACTTTTCTTTCCCCGGAACAATATAATCTTCCTAAATGTAAAGTGGTATTGCGTATGTTTGACCTTCAGTTTCGATGATGGTTAATCGCATAAGAAATTTTCATTGGAAATTGCAAGTACTTATATTAGAAATGGAAATGTGCAAAGACCGGGGGGAATTAGAGGAATATGAGCTGACTGACCTGCTGCTAGCCCAGTAAGAATAATACATTAAATCATATTACTCCATGTTGATTTTACTTGGGGGTCCATTTCCATTGTATACATAAAATAAATTAAAGTTTCGCGACAAAGTTATTGGAATACCGCCTTTAATTTTAATAGAATGAATATGGGCTTTAAAAAGTGTTCTTAAGAGACAGAGATCGTATAGAGTTCCTAAAAGGAGACGACTTTAAACAGGCTTGAAGTATATCTGCAAGCGTTCATCTAGGGAACCACAGGAATAGTTTGATTAAAGTCTCCGGCAAATACGAAGATGACACCTCTTATAACTTTACCTTAAACTTTTAGTTTCTTTAGAGTTCAATTCACGGCTTCTATATTCAAATATTGGCTCATCGAACATTCGTCCTGCACTTTGAGGCTAACCTGTTGAAGACGCTTTGCAAATGGACCATTTTGCCTTATGAAACGTACAGATTCTTTCTAAAGGGATACATTCAAAGTAGTTTAAATCTAGAGTGATCAGTAAATAACTGAAATTGCAGAAATTGATTTAAAAAAACCTTTGCACACACATCCTTAGTGTGCTCGTTGATCTTGACCAGTCGTAAGTTTATTAAAAATTTTTTGGTTCCACCGGGTATGCCAATAAACATTACTTTGCATTTTGGTATCATAGGGCAAGTCGCTGATTGGTTACTAATTTGGTTGCGTTATTAGAAACGTACTTACTTTGATTTTTGTATGCATATAATACCTGAAGTAATGTATGCAAAATTGCAACTTTTAGAAGCAGTCTTACATTCAGATAAAGTTTTTGCTGGTTCTTAAGCAGACAACGTTATACCTTTTCTCTTCCTCAGCATATCGCTCTAAGAGGACTTTTTACCAAACAAAATATGAAATCAGAATTTGTTTTTATATATATTAGAACAAAACAGAACGAACGTACTGGTAGCAAAGATAACTTATTACATTTTAAAATTCACATAAAGACATATATGCATAATTAAATGCCTATGTCACTCAGTAAAAATGCGCCTTTCATGTAGTGAAGGATTTTTTCAAATAGGTTCAGTGGTTTCGGAGATTACTTGGAACATATAAACATACAAAATCCGCTCTTTATAATATTAGTATAGATGCCACTCTGCAGGAATGTGCCTTACATACAAAGAAGGAATTTTTTGAATAGGTGCAGTGGTTCTGGAGATTACCCGGAACATATCAACATACAAAATAAACCCTCTCTCTTTATAATACTAGTATAGATGAAAAAACTTCAAAAGATAGGCCAAAATGCAGGCAAATTTACAAATTTTAGAAACACGGATTAATATTGTCTGTCTGCACTACTTGAATTCAAATACTTATTTGCTCAAAGGGAATCTCGGTTATAATTTGTTTAAATAATCTTTTATGCTTAAACAACCAGCGACTCTCAATGACTCACAATTTTAAAAGATGATGGAAGGCTATATGCCTAATCCTCCGCAACCTCAGATGCATGTGAAAGTTTTGGCGGTTCTTATGCCGCCATCGTAATTTTGTTTTCTCTCACCTGTTCCCTTCCCCCAGCGTTCAGTTCCAAGAGAATCTGCGATTATTCAAGCATTGCAGGTGCGAGATAATCAGCGATAGATTTTACGCTTATAACAATAAAACTATGTGAAGCATAAACTGGTGGCGTAGACAAACTATTGGTTTAAAAAATTACTATAAATACAGACATGCATCATTTATAGCCTATGTCATTCAGTAATAATGCACCTTTCACATAGTTAAGGGCTTTTTCAAATAGTTGCTATGGTTCCAGAGATTACCTCGAACATATGAACACACAAAAATCCACCCTCTCTCTTTATAATATTAGTATAGATTATTTTCGTTAAATTGTGACTTAGTTAACCCTTAATTATATTTATATAACTGTTATGTATGTGCTTTACAAGGTTGGAAGGTTTAATTTATTCTAAAATTAGAATAGCAAGTGATTTCTTCACTTTAAGTCATTAGAAATCTATAGTTTTGGACTATATTTTCTTGTACAATAAGAATTATTTCTTTATATCAATGTTATCTAATTTAGTTTACCAAAATAATAATATTTTGTATTAAAAAGCTGTTACATTTCTTTCAGAATTTTGATGACATTCCTGGTGTACCAAGTTCTGAAATTGGAAAATATGGTGGGTCTGTCAGCTTAGCAGATTATTGCCCCTACATTCAGGTACATAATTTCAAAAATGATAATATTAGTTTTAAAATCTGATATATGTTGTTTGATATGCTGTTTTTCTCCATATACTAACTTTTTATGCAAAATTCTAATTTTATACGAGTTGGAATAATTTCATTTAGTATTTAATATGTATGCATTTTTTATTCTATTTTTCTACAAACAATAGCTAAGATTTTCAAGCAAGAGTAATTATTTTTAACTACTTAGAGGTAAGAAAAAGTGCCTTTGGAAAAAACTATTAAAAAAAATTAAATTAAACACTGCCAAAGTTGATGCTTAAATTTAAAGATTTCTAATCAAAGAATGTGTGAATAAATCTAAATTTGCATATATTGGTACTTAAAACCATTCAATTCTAATTCCATACATTATTTTGAATTATGTAAAATAATTGATTTACACCTGACTTTCTTAAAAAAAAAAAAAAATCTTTTTATTTTATGTCCTGTCTTCATTTATTGAGTAAAATCACTACGTAGTACATATAGCTCTAAAATATTGCACCTTTTAGCAGAAATATATTTGTACGACAATCGTTACTCTCTTAAAAATATGTTTAAGTGGAATTTTTCCACAAAATTAGGAAATAAAAAATTGTTTTCATAATTTCTCAGAAATACTCAATGTATAGCACTGCAATGAAATGCAAATATAAATCCCCTCTGAAAAATAGGCCAAAAGTCAGTCAAATGGAGCGTGGTGGGTATTGTGATTCTAGCAAATATCTCAAAGCTGATCAATGTTCTTGAAGTTTAAGTTAAAATTTGAAGAAAAAAAAATAACAATAAAAGTATCTTTTCCATCCCTCAGTGTGTTGGAGGTCGACTTGGAGATAGATGATGAACCTCATGGACATTCAGGCATGTCATTTAAGGGGGAGGGGGGCTCCTTTGACTTTAAGAAAATAATGTATTTACATGTACTCAAACATATGGCATTTTTTTTTTTTTTTTTTGTATAATATCCATTGAATACATACTCTTTATCCTCTTCCCTTAAAAAAATAGAAAGTGATGGGTCTGTGTAAATCATCTTGCCTCATCATAGTCAATCTGCATTTTGTGTGGAGTGAGCCATATCATGGCAGATACATCACATAAAATGCCATCAAGGGGTGCTAAAAATTAATAGTTTTGATTGTCGTTTCTTTTTTTCACAGTTGATGAAAAATGAATTTCAAATTCTTTAGTTTTAAGAAAAGCTATGAAATGTTACTAAACTTGCTTACAAAGATAAAAACCTTGAAAATTGGAAATAATACATCAGAACCAGTTAGTGCTAATGAAAGTAATGTCACATAAATTCAATCTTGTTTTTTTTTTTTTTTATATTGAATATGTGCAACTATGTATAGTAATAACTTGATTCATGATATTGTAATTATCAGTTTTCCCAGATGCATAAGTCTTACTCATTTGGAAGTATTTCTCCCCCCCCCCTCCATATCCATTATTAGTTTAAACTATATATTTCATAGCAATATAAAATTGAACAAGAAGGAATGCAAATTTATGTTCAATTTTATATTGCTATTAAATTTATTGTCTACCAGTATCATAGAACTGCCTATGGCGCCTATTGAACTGAGTTGTGATGTTCAATCTGATTGAATTGTCCAGGTTACAAGTACAGTATATGATAGTGTTACTTATATATACACATTGTATTTTTTCTAATTTTTTACCTTTGTTTTGTAGGAGTTCACATGGAAGTCCAATAATATAGTAGTGAGAGGCTCTCAGTGCCAGTTTCCAGAAAACATGCCACGTAAGTTGTTGCAGAATGTGTTAGAACTGTTTTCAAAGAGTGGGAGAATTTGATTTGTAAGGCAAAACTACAAAATCAGCTTTAAGGAAATAGGTTTGACATAATACGATATTGTATAATAAATTTTGGCTTGAAATTAGGAATTTAATGAACTTCTATTTTGACAGTTCAGTTTTAGTTTTTCACTTAAATGTGTTAACCTTTTTTTATGAATTTCAATGTTACCTTGTTTCTTCTTTTGATATTTTTTAAAGAACTATTTGCTTCTTCTTCTGAACGCAGTTAAATAATTTAATTTTTTACCAACAGAGGACTTAATTTTATTTTTTCAAAATCAACTAAACATCTAAGCTGCATAGTCATTAAACATTTTTACTGCTAATGTTGCCAAAAACTTCCAAACACAACTATTGTTACAATCAATCTACGTTACTTTTCGTTTTGAGATATTGAATATTAGGTGGAAGATGACTCCTTATTACACACTTCTTGATATGTCGTTTTGGTGTGCTGCTGCTGCTGTTCATTCATTGGACATCAAATTTCAATTTATTTTATGTTCCCAGCTACCACTTCTTTGCATTTTATATTCATTTCTCACAGACAATTCCTTCTTCATTTGCTGTTCATGAACCATTGTAATTTTTTTCGTATTTTATTTTTTAGAACAAAAGAACTAGTAATGAAAGATAACATATAGAAATCTGAATAACTTATATGCAGTCGACCCTTGATATCTCAACTACGCTTAGCTCGAATTTCCGCTTGTGTTCAAGTTTTTGCATAGTCCCAAATTTTTGTAAATGTTATATAATGGAGGTTTTTTTTTTTTTTTGAAGTCCACTCTGCTTATCTCAAAGTTTTAGGCAACCATATTTTAACATTTTTTGTTCTGATTTTTATTTGATATTTACTAGCAAAACCAGCCAACCGTTAGACCTTCAAATGTCTGAAAAATTTTTTGCTGCCATTTTTATTATTTGCTCTTTTAGTGAGAGAGCAATTTCTCTTTTATTGAGGGTGGCAGTTTAATTGGCAGGTCACTATCGCTTTCAACTAGAGAAAGAGTTAAAATGTACTCATTGTTATTTAGAATTTTCTTAGTTGTTATTAAAAGATATTCTTTTAAACTTCTTTAGTAGGTGGAAATTGTTCAAAATGTCTTACAGTAGAGTCCTATCCCATGGTATGAGGGTTGTCTGAAAAGTTTCCGACATAACAAAAAAAAAAATTATATTTACCTTCCAAGCTGACTATTATTTTTCAACATAGTCTCCTTGTAAGTCCACACACTTGATCCAGTGATGCTCCCATCCTTTTAAACCATCCAAATAGTACAATGAGTCTTTCTCTTCGAAATAACTGTTGATAAAGTAGATTACCTCTTCATTTGAAGAAATCCTTTGTCCCCTAAGAGCTTCTTTCAGCTTAGAGAACAAGAAAAAGTCACTTAGGGCCAGGTCTGGTGAGTAGGGTAGGTGCTCAATCAGTTCCTATTTCAATTCATGGATTTTTTGAAACTGCTGAGATGTGTGCTGGAGCATTGTCTTGGTGAAAAAGGACTTCTTTCTTTTTCAAATGAGGCTTGTTTTTCTTCAATTTCATTGTTTAATTTGTCAAGTAGAGTCGCATACTATACTCCTGTAATGGTTTTACCCTTTTCAAGATAGTCTATGAATATAATTCCATGGCTATCCCAAAAAACTGTTGCCATCACTTTTCCAGCAGAAAGAACTGTCTTGGCCTTTTTTGGAACTGGTTCTCCCTTTGCAGTCCACTGTTTTGACTGTGTTTTTGTTTCAGGTGTAGTGGTGAATTCAGGTTTCATCTACAGTGTTCAATCGTCGAAAAAATTCCATTTTGTTGCACCCCAATTGCGCCAATAGAGCACTGCAAATATTCATTCGGACCCGTTTCTAGTCCAAAGTGAGCAAACACAGCACCCAACGTGCAGCCAGCTTGCGTATGCCCAATTCTTCATTCAAAATGTGGCAAGCATGTTCCTTGGAGATGTTCATACATTCTGCCATCTCCCTAACCTTCAATCTACGGTCACCCAGCACCATCTGATGAACTTTGGAGTTGTTTTTATCAGTGGTAACAGTTTTGGGCCGACCCAAACGTTCACCATCACCCAAGCTGGTACGGCCACGTTGAAATTCTGCTACCCAAAATTTCACTGTGGTAGATGATAGAGCAGAGTCCCCTTACACAGCGTCCTACTCCTCTTTAATCTGGACAGGTATATTCCCCTTCAAAAACAAGTAATAAATGACAGCTCGATACTCGATTTTTTGCATTTTCACAAAAACTGTCACATTAACTCAAAAAAAAAAAATGACTGTCAAACAAACAATTTGAGCTAAAATTGGCACCAATTTCAGTTTTGAGCTACCAAAGAACGCCTAAATAAGGACACCCCACTTTGAATTACTAGTGCTGCCATTTTCATATCAAGGTCGGAAACCTTTCAGACAACCCTCGTATAATACTAAACCACGTTAATTCTGTATTTGAAGAAGTTCTGGTGATTGCAGGTTTTAGACACTCGCAAAGTTTTGTGAATTGTTATGTGCTCAATTTTAAGAAAAATTAGAAAAAATTTATAGTATTTTTGTTAAAAAAATTTTTTTTTTAGTTTTTTAAATTATACTATTATTTTTGTACCTTTGAGGAAGAAGATAGAAGTTTTTCCTCTTTTATGTAAATTTGTGTGTAGTTAAAAAAAAAGTTTACGAGTATCTCAAAATTGATATAAATTTAATATTTTTGTGTCTCGAACATCGGTTATGCAGAATATTTTTTTTGGTCCCTACCTAGTGCTTTGAGATATGAGGGAGAGTTGACTACTTGAGTTACGTAACTAACAATGTAATTCAAGCATATTTATTTTGCAAGTTGTTCTGCTGGTTAATGTTTTAAAAATATATTTCTTGCAAGCCGTTTGGTTTTCATTAACTTTTTCAATCTTTGTATTTGCTCAAAATTGTTAACAAGTACATGTTGAAATCATTTTTAACAGAAACTAAGTAACCTGTTAAATGTTAGGAAATTCTGTATGAATCTGCAATAAAAGAACAATTACCAAATGTCATTTTGTTTTCCAAAATAAAATCAAGAGCCAAATGAACACTTTTGTCTGAGCAAACTTAGTTGTTTATTCAAAATCTGATTTATTTCACGCCAGTTAATACAACATTATGACAAAATTCATATATTTTGTGTGTTTTTATGTGCATCTTAGGAATTTTCACAACTTTAGAATGCATAACCCTATTACTGCATTTACAGAAAAACCTTGATGTCTCGAACCTCCTTATCTCGAAACCCTTGATGTCTCGAAATTTTTTCCCCCTGCATTTTTTATAAAAACCCCTATGTATTTTCCATAGTTATCTCGAAATTTATTTTCAAAACCCTTGATGTGTCGAAATTTTTGCACATAAGCAAGTTTCAACAGTCGTTTTTCTTTGGCAATTTTTGTAGTAAAACCAGTTCCAGGGACAATTGCTTGACGGTTTTCATCACTTTTCTTGGAAATTTTGTGAAGGTGAAGAGGGTATTGGGGCAAGATAATAGGGGAGTGTTGGTATGAGGGGTTGCTGTGTTTTCCCCAGAGTTTAAGAATCTTTGTGCATTTCTCTTGAACATGTTGTCCACTTTGAGGAAAGGGGTCGTCCATCAGTTTTCGAGCGAAAACAGAAAATGCATTCCTCATTTTCATCATTCTGCTTTTTTAACTGCTACAAAATGACTGCTGAAAACTTTTTGAACGTGGAGAGATACTGGTTGAAGATAAAATTGGAATTTTTAAATTTTTAGGTGAAAAAACCAAGTTGAGTTTATTGTTCATTTCAAAATCTCGTCCTGTGCACTTTCGACAATTTTAAAATTTAAAATCTAGTAAAATATTGAAGACTACTTTATTGATTGTAAATCAAAGTGGTACCATAGTACATATATAAATACATACAGCATACGTGTGTGTAATTGTGAGAGTTAATAGTGTATTTTTTTTTTAAATCTTGATAACTCGAAAACTCAATATCTAGAAATTTCCCCCCCGTCCCGAGAGATTCGAGATATCGAGGTTGTACTGAATAAGGTATACATAAAGCATAGAGGATTTATGTTTTGAAATCAATTGCAACTTCATCAGTGAGTTCAGTTACATTGTTTATTTTTTTTAGAACCAGAGAAAAATTTTGCTTTGGAATGGTATGGACCCGGATCCAAGTGTTTCCATCACAGCCGTGATATGTGGGAGGAACGAACGTGTCACCAGGTCCGACAGTGGCAGCACTGGGGCAGTGGCTGTTATCAGGTGGGACTGTTGAATGAAATTTTTTTTAAACTAATTCTTTTCATTCTTCCCTAATTTTCTGTTTGTACAGAAATTTCATTTACGAAAAATAGTAAACATAATAATTTTGTACATAATCATAGTTTGACTTAAGATATAAATTGTGTGTTGCGAACTGAAGTGAATCCTCCAAATTGACCCTACATTTCCTACCATTCCCAACAGCTGACCTACTGGCTCCTTAAACACCTTTTTTTTTTTGCTTTTGTATTTCTGAAACAATTAATTTAATTATTTGATATTATTTAATATTTACATTATTTATTATTACATGATAAGTATGAAATTATTATCTAAGTATTTATTTACACTCATTAATTAATTTTGTATTGTTAATCTTATCATCATTGTCGTTTTTATTTTAACAGTAAGAGACATTTTCCATTTGAAGCTTAAGGAACTAAAACATTCCTTGAATCTGATCATTCCCTAATTCCAAATTTTAATTTAATGCAAAGTATTTAATACTTGATAAACATCAACTTACTTTGATGGCTGCTTGATAACATTGAGAGGAGAAAATATTTTTTCAAATTTGACTTTGACTTTTCAGCATTTTACTTCATTTAATTTTCATCACAAAACACTTCATGTATTGAATTTTTCATCATCTGTGTTTTCCATTGCTTCAAAAGACGTGTGATTTTATTTACCTTTAATGTTTATTGTGACTGAAGTATTAGCACATTTCAGTGTTCTAAATCGTTTCTTCTTTTGAGTCAGCACAATCACTTGCTTTTGCTATAACAAGAATATCCCCAATGGATCCTAGAACCCAGGGTTGTTTAAAGAGGGTAGTGATAGGGGCATGAATTCCACAGGAGCCAAGATATGAGAGAGTTGTAAACTAAGCTTTTGTTGCATTATAATTTAGTTAAAAAAAATTTTTTTTTCAAAGTTAATTTTAAAATGCTAACAAATTAGATTTAATCCCTGTCTTTTAAGTACACAAATTTAAGTTTGGGTACTTTTTTGTGCTATATGCCAGTCACAGCGGTTTTAGAAGATTTAAAAGGTCTATTAATGTTCTTCCTGTATGTGGTGAGGGTGAAGTGCCAGAAAATACCTTGGGCACTGTTATCGCTTTGGACAGCACTGATATAACATTTAAGAATTAACATTAAAGGATCATTATCAACATTGTTCTACTTATCAATGTTTAAAATGTTGTTAAACTACTAGACAGTTTTTGTTAAAATGTGATTCAGAATTGGCAAAGTATTTTCAACTTTGAAGGCTCCATCACTTTTACCAATCCATCCAACTTTCCTTTAAACTTTGGATACATAATTGCACTACATTTCCTGAAGCATCCCATCATGCATCTAGCCTCGATAACAGAAATCTAAATTTCCCCACTTTAACTTTCTCCATTTTGTACAATAGTTTTTATTTTCAGCCTGAGGTCCTCCGCACCTACCAATAGCACAGTGTATTAGTTTAGTGGTATACAGTAGAAAGCCGGTATAGCGCAATTTTCTATAAAACGTACAACTTTTCAGAAATTAACAATTAATTTTGAAGTTAAAAAAAGCCCTCTGTTTTGCCTTCCAAACATAAAATTTGTTAAACAAATTAAATTATGAAACCATTTTTCATCTTTTCATTTTAATTCAAAGCTTTTAAATGAAAATTAGTATCCACAGTAAAAAAAAAAAATACCAGACCGCTCTTAAAGATACATCTGTTATGCAAACCATGAAGCTAGCAGAAGTGTAGGATAATTCACTTTTGATTGTGAAACATATTTATTTGTGAATGACAATATATATATTATATTGTATAATTAGTGTTTTAATACTCTTTGTATTTAAAACTTATTCTGGAGTGCAAACATATAGGCAATATATCCTGAATATTAATTAAAAATTTTGTGAAATGATCCATATAACGCAAAAACCTGTATAACACAAAAGCCTTGGTCCCAAGGTGTGCGTTATAAGTCTTCAACTGTATACAGAGTGGTACTGTTGACCTCTTACGCACAAAGGCACAGGTTTGAACTGGTCACAGTTACGGATTTTCAAGATGCAGTGAATCAACAACTCACATGCCATATGATTTCGTGGCACGTAAAAGATCCCTGCAAAAGGTCTGCAAAAGGTAAAGCCTCTAAAGCACCCATTCTTCCTAACACCATGGAAACCAGTCACCTTTCATAATGACATTAGAGACTAAAAAAAGTTTTTGGATGAAAAGTCAGAAGGAAAAACAGGTTAATTTAGGTGGTAAAAAAATGTTGAATTGTTTGTTATATCAGTTGTTTATCTTAAATTTATAAAATGGTTGGGTATGTTGTGTGTTTTTCCTTTTTAGAGGGTACTTTTATTAGTTTTGCGTTTATTTCCCTCTTTAAATTCAAAATTTGGTAAATGTGGACTGGTTATTAATGGGCCTGATATTGTCATTTCAAAAAAGAGAAGAAGTAAAAAGACTTCTGTGGAATTTAATTATATTTTGTTTTGTACAAAAGTATGTATGTTATATACTGATTTGTCTAAGTTTTTATATATGAATTTCTTTGTTACAGTATCAGTGTGCTCAGGGCCAACTACAAGTTTTGGTGGCCAACCATAGTTATACTTGCTTTCATGCAGGGCAGCAATTGAAAATCCAAATTTTTTCGCAGGGATGGCTGCACATAGGGACCATAGTTTGTCCCCCTTGCCAAGAGATATGTGGGGTGAGCAGAGAATTCATATTCAAATCACAAATGAATTTTAGTTCTTGTCAAATTAGTAGTTTCTTCCACTTCTTCTTTTTTTATAACTAATTTAATGTGATATTTTTTCTTTCAGTTAACTTCCAGGCTTTGAAAAAAATTAATTTTCTTCCTGAATTTTATTATTTAGCTTTCTTTTTGTCATTAAAAAAAATGTTTTGCTATACATTGAACCTCCATTTTTTAGTTTTTGATAAAAGTTTTTCTTTCTTTTTTCTTTTCTTTTCTTTTTTTTCTTTTTCTTTTTTTTTTTTAAATATCAGTTTGCATGTTTTTCCCTTTGAATTCTTCTCACAGGCAGCTGGTGCAACAAAAAAGTGGGGTGTCAAAAGAAGTGAGGGCCCCTGAAGTTGGTTTTGTTTTGTAAAGTTGGGCTTTAACATTCTATGACCTCCAAATAATGTGGAATATGGCCTCAAAAATCAGAAGGAATGGCCATTGTAGACTTTCCCCTTCCAATTCAAAGTTCAATTTTTAAGAACTAAGACAAAAAAAAAATTCATTTATATGGAATTTTTAGTTTTTACTTTCATGAATTTAATCAATTCATCCTATAACAGGGTGGCGACAGATCAGGGAGATCAGGGAACTTTATTAATCAGGGAAAAGTCAGGGAAATATCAGGGAATTTTGAAAAAATAACAAACTAGTATGTTGTGGCCATCACGAAACTTTCTTCTATATTTTTCTTTTTTTTCTGATCCCTCCCCATGCTTGACGAGGAAGCAATATTCCCAACAGAAACAAAATTACACATGCAAAAACTTGACGACCATCCCAATGTCTGAATTATTGCAAAAGCAAAGCAAAGAGTGAAAATTGAAAGTTATTTTAAAAGCCTTGCTCGAATTAATTACAAATATTTTATTTGTTTACAAACATAAGATGGCAACAGTTAAAAATTTTAAATCATTGAGATAATATTTCCGATCATTTCCATACAATTAAAATCACGAGAAATACGCAGACGACAATCTATTACGATTTATCTTTCTTATTGTTGCATTAATAAAGCTATTTTTATTTGAAAAAAAAACCAACACCTTGGAGCGATTGGTGTCAAAATTGAACCAAAGCCTGTTTACATATGAATTCACATATATTCCAAATTTCAACCAGAACGTAGCATTACTTCTTGAGATAGGGCACTCACAATGGAAAAAAAGAACGGGCGATTGCGCTACCCGCTTTTTAGCTGTTGACACCAAAATAAAATCAGCTTTTATACCCACTAAGGGCTACTTGCCGAAAATTTTATTTTTCATTCTGTTCATTATTTCTTGAGATACAGCAGTCACAATTAACGACAAAAAACGTTCTATAGCTCTACCCCCGTTTGAGTTATTGGTACCAAAATTGAATCAGCACCTGTTACTGGCAACATATGGACCAAATTTTGTTTGATTCCGCCCGTTACTTCCTGAGGAATAGCAATCATGCATAACTCAAAAAACGTCCCATTGCTCCACCCCCCTTGGAGGAATTCGCGCCAAAATCCAATGGGCACAAGTTCACATAGGGGCACATATGTGTACCAAATTTCGTTCGATTTCATGAGGTAGTTTTTTCTGTAAAGCAGCCACAAAAAACTGGTCACACACAGACGTGACACACATACACACACACACACATACACACACACACATACACACACACAGACAGACAGACATTTTCCAAAAATAGTCGAAATGGACTCAGCACACCTCAAAACGTTCGAATCCGTCGAAATTCGAAAATTTGCACGAATCCAATACTTTCTTCTATATATTAGATATAGAAGAAAGTAAAAAATCAGGGAAAATTGATTTTATGAAGAAACAAAATTTTTTTTTTTGCTTTACAAAATTAAGTACTCTAATTCCCTACTCATTTTCTGCCAATTATCTGTTCAAAAAAAAAAGTAAATTAATGAGGTGCGATTGTGCACTGCCGCATATTTGTGCATCTTTTTTCCTCAACGTCAAAGTATTGAGTCTTACTTATTAACCAGTTTCTATGTCTGTTAGGTTTTTATTTTACCTAGCTTGAAATTTCCTTTTACGCTTTCAATGCTACGTAACATAAACAACCATACAGGCAAAGAGGGAGCCTTCATTAATGCCTTAGCTCCTTTGCCTTTATTCCATTGTCTCGAAGTAATTAGCGTACTGTAATCACGATTTCAAGAAGAAATCTTTGGTTTTTGAATTAATACCATAAAAGCTTAAAAGTTATTACTTCTTCGCGTTTTTAATTTAATTGCTAAAGTTGAACTTTCAATTTAAAAAAAACTTTGTTTTTCGCTGTTATACTATTTGTTGTCACCGCAGATTGTAAAGGTTTTCTTTTCTTCAGACTTAGGTGATTCTTTAATTTTATAACCAAGTTGTATTCTTCTTTTATATATTTTAAAATTAACTAATTGCTTTTTTTTTTTGCTTTTTTTTTTCCTTGCATTTCAAAGTTGTTTGTTACAAAAGCAATCTAAGAATTTTTTCGTTACATACTGAAATCATTTTGAAATAGAATTAACTTGTGTACTTAAGCAAATATCTTTATTTTTTTATTGTTAAAAGGCTGTATTCATTCATTAAAACCTATGTTCTTGATTAGAGAAAAGCTCCCTATGAATGGATGTCAAATGGTTTCATCTGTTTTGCATAAATATGTCAATTAGTTATATAAGAATAACTACATTACTTCTATTCTTTCACTATTGCTTGTTATTCTAGCAACAATTATTATACTGTTTGAAAACTTAGTTCAAAATAATTTCGATTACTTTTTATAAATACACATATGTTTTTAAGAGTAATTTTAATAGTATCTTAAAATTCTTATTCTAAGTGGTTTCTGGAAGTTTTTTTTTTTTTAATTTCTATAATTTTTCCATGTATAAAAAATTAATAAACTGTTTTGTAGGTCCCCCCCCCCCCAAAAAAAAATTGTCTTGTTTTTTTTAACCATTTTATTAAAAAAGTAGCATCTTTTTAAAATATATCTTTCGTTCAACAACTTTACACAACTTAAAACGTTTAAAATACTGCATTTTATACAAACATACAATGAATTTCAAGTAGAGCAAAGAAAGAAAACCATTATCGTTGGTAATGTAAATCAGGGAAATTTGGTGAACTTAATCAGGGAAATCAGGGAAAAGTCAGGGAACTTTTTTTCACAATTCCTGTCGCCACCCTGTATAAAAAATCATTTTTAAATTGATCATTAATTTATAACTCTGAAAAGTGAGGGGACATTGCCCCTTTACCTTTATAAGTAAGGGGTAGTTGCCCCCCTTGTCTCCCCCAATGTACGAGCTGCCTATGGTTCTTCTTGTGTGTCATCAGAGTCAGTGGCGTAGCTAGACCCGACTTTCGGGGGGGGTTACTTCTTTTATATATATATAATATATATATATATATATATATATATATATATATATATATATATATATATATATATATATACATATGTATATATATATATATATATATATATATGTATATATATATATATATAATATATATATATATATAATCGCTTGGAATTTTTTCCTTTTCTTTTTTTTTTCTTTCTCTTCTCTCTCTCTTTTTTTTTTGAGACTAACGTTTCGGGGGGGGGGGGGTTGTCCCCAAAACCCCCCCCCCTTAGCTACGCCCCTGATCAGAGTTGCTGGTATTACTTTTTATCTTAAGTAGGAAACTACTTTCAATTGAAGGTAGATGTATTCGATTAATATAAAAAAACTAAATTCAGGTATTTAATTTATTCTACATAGGATTCAAATTTGTTGAAGTTATTATTATTTTTTTTTAACAAGAAACAATAGTTCTGTTGTTTCAGTGGAAAAAAGAAGTTAACAAAAAGAAAGCATCATGTTGCATTTCCGTCATTGCTGTAGCTAATGAGTAAAATATTTATTTAATTGTTACAAGAAAAATGAAGGATTTAATGGCAAAAAAGACAATGTGCCAAATATTGTTCATAAGCTTGTAATGAAGTAAGTTAAATTTGCCTTTCAAACTCTTTTTTTTTTTTTTTTGAGGTATATTAGATTTAAGACTCACACGTTTAATCTTAAATTAAAACTTATAAACTTGCTACTATCAAACTTAAACTTAAATACCTTTTTAAACGCTTGAAACTTATCAAACTTACATATCAAACAAGGTGAGATGGCCCTATGTAAACATATTTCTTCTATAAATCTTTTCATATTTTATTTAGATGATATCTAAGGACTTGTCATTGCACCTGTGTTTACAATAGATGCAATTAATGAATATTCAGGGGTCGTACGGGTCATGGAAATCCTGGAAAGTCATGGAAAAAAGTTTAGCAAATTTCAGACCTGGAAAAGTCATGGAAAATTGAAATTTTCATTTAAAGTCATGGAAATTTATTTAAAGTCATGGAAAAATATCATCGGCAACGAGAAATTAACAGTAGCTAAAACAGCAAAAGAAATCTTGAGTGATTTAACATTATTGCACTTAAAATCTATTAAAACTGGAAAATTGAACTATCCCAAAAACAAATCTGAGTTTTGAAATCTTATTGCATCCACTTCTCTAGCAGCCGCTCATCTTTTTTTGCTATGTAATTTTACTCATTTTGATTGAACCATTATTTTCAACATTTCTTGTATTTTATTTTCTGTAGTAGCGAAGTTGCACGTTTTCGATTTTGCCATGCCCACTCAAAAAAACGCAATTCAATTGCATCAGAGTTAGTTTCCATCACCCTTAAAAACTTTATTATTAAATTTATTAGAGTTTACCTTAATTTGCTGAAGGTTTTAGAAAATGAAAATCTTTAGTCAGGCGATAGAATACAGAAATAGGGGAGCTCTAATACTCCAAAACAGTAGTGCCCAAAATAAAACATACAGCCTGCAAACCGAATCCATGCAACCCACTGCTACATTCAATGTCAGGAATCAAATACTATGTTCTGGAATTTCTGAACCTATTAATTTATATGCATTTGAAAATGTGTGCATAAATTAATAAGTACATTTGATTCAGAAGACTTATTCGCTACTGAATGGGTTTCAGAAAAAAAAAAAAAAAAAAAAAAATTAAAAAAAAGGGAAAATTAATTTGAATTTTGACATCTTGAATTCAAGTTATGTTTTTCGCAATCACGAGTGTGTGTATGTAGGTGTGTGTGTTTGTTTGTGTATGGGGGGGTATGTGTATGTGTGTGTAGGCATGTGTGTTTGTGTCTGTGTGCTGGCATAAGTGTGTGTATGAATGTGTGTGTGGGGGGTATGTGTATCTTTGTGTAGGTGTCTGTATGTATGCGTGTGTATATGTGTTTGTATGTGTGTATGTGTTTGTGTATGTGTGTGTAGGTGTATGTGTGTATGTGTTTGTGTGTGTGTGTAGTTGTGTATGTATGCGTGTGTGTGTAGTTGTGTATGTATGCGTGTGTGTGTAGGACATGGATGTAACCTGGAGACGGCTTATTTCGCTATAGGAACAGCATCGTGAGGAGCCGGTCGACGGTGATGGTGCGGAGGGTGGCGGTGAGAGAATAAAATGATAGAACGCCAAAAACAGTCAAATGAAAGCAATAAGCAATCGTGATTGCTCAATAAATAAAATAAATAAATAAATAAATAAATAAATAAATAAATTTCTGGTTTAGAAACATGAATTTACTAAAGAATGCGACTTTTGTTTAAAGAGCCAATGTAATGTCAAGTTATGTGGATGATTAACTGAACTGTTGACATTAAAAGTCAGCTTTTTAAGCAAATTTATTGGAACTTGGTAATGACTCATTCAACGACCTTTATCCAATTCAGTATCATTCTGTTTGTTTATAAGAAAAATATTAGACATTTAATCATCACATTCCATTTGCTGTGTTTTTACTTTACTTAAATTTATATGATGAAGACAAATAAGAATAGTTTAGTTTTTTAGGTGCACACTGACATTTTTTCAATCACAAGTAAGTGATTCAATGAGGTAATGGGTGGCATTCACATAGAAGTTTTGCTAATGTACATTTCCAAACATTGGCAAATTTGTTTAAAAAAATTTTACTATTATCTTCATGTAACAAGGCCATAAACATTTTTATGAAGTCATGAAAAAGTCTTGGAAAAGTCATGGAATTTTTTCATCCATACAGAGTATGAACCCTGATATTGTGTTCTTAACCTTAGCAGAAAAGCAGAAATTTTTTCATAATGTAGCAAAACCTGTGTAAGTTGACCCCTTGCAGGGTGCAACACTTTGGTGGTCAAGTTAGGTAGGGGATCAACTTATAAAAGTTGATACATGTTGCATGTATCATATATTACAATACACACAAAAACATTATTATGTTTTTTTTTTCTTCTTGGTATGAAATTTATTGATGCATCACTAATTATTATATCCTTTTCACGCCTAACTTTGTGCGAGTTTTGTGGAAGGAAAAAAAAGCATTAAATTTTGATATTGAAGCAATAGTTAGGATAAGGTCACCAGTAACAAACAAGGAACAAGTAACAGACAGTTACAAGTTTGGATTTCTATAATATGCCTTTAGGCGGTTAAAACTGATGTTGTTGTTGCGCATGAATACAGTGCAACCATCTAGTGTTATCAGAGTGAATTTTATGAGCCAGTCAGTAGTTACAAATCAGTGGTGGAAGGTTATGAACAGCTGCCTCTAGGTCAGCTGGTGTTTCATGTTCATTTGAATTTATTAAGGCTTTAGTTTTAAAAATAAAGAACTTGTGCATATTTTGAAGAGAAAAGGGGAATTTTGGCTATTTCTTATCCTTTCCTCATCTTGTCTGTTACTGTGTATCATCAGATCGGTGTCTGATCTCCATCTGATTTTTTGGTGTCTGTTACTGGGGTGTTGGATCTTTTTTTGAAATTGAGAAAATAAAAATAGAACTAACTAATTGAGAAGATCCAGAAGCAGCCAAACATTAGATGAGATGTTTTGCCTGAGAGAAAAAAAAAGTTTGAAAATTCCAAATGCATTAAAAGGCTCAGAAAATTGCGTTAACTATGAGAGCGATGTCTTAATCATGCCTGTGATCAGTGCTGTTACCCTAGTATATTGTTTAAAAGTTTTGAGTTATGTCTCTTACTTTGCTTGGGTGCAATATGATATAAGCCTAATTCTGTACCTGACTGCTAGTGGTCAACGTTATGTACTTTACAGTTGGTTTTATTGTATAAAAATATTTTATTTTCAAACATGATGTTTTCTGGTGCCTAATTGTGCATCATGCTCTTCTTCTGATGTTGTTTTATGTTCCTCTTCTAGGACAATGACATTAACTGCCAGCCAGAACCCAAGTATTTATATGCATCCACCAAACATCACTACGATGAACTGCCTTGCTCTTCCGAGTGTCCACTCCCCCTCATGGTGCTTATGCTGCTCTCGTTTCTCCTGCCTTGGACTCTGGCGAGCTGATTCAAGCCCACACCCGGTATTATTTATCGTCAAATGCCCATGGTGCTTTCTTCACTGTCAATTCTAGACGACCTGTTCCTCCATACTTTTCCCGCCCCCAGAGGCTGGAATGGTGGGATTTTGACGACCTGCAATTGATTGCAGAGCCTTACTGCCTAGACAGTGTCTGGGCTTTAAAATGACACTCTAACTACACTTTGGTAGTTACTGAAAAACTATTTTTTAGATCAAATTTTATTGCTTGTCTTCTTGTTTGATGCATTTTCTGTTAAATTATTATGTGTGTCCAGTGAATGAGAAATGAATTCAACATTGATGTTAATGAAACTTTTACAATTATTTTAAGCACACGAATACACCCAAATAATTTCCGGATAAATTATGGCCTTATAAATCAAATGTTTATCTTTGTACAATATCTTAAAAACAATGTAAAAATGCACAACAAAGCAATGAGAATTTCAGATATGTGTTTTAAGGGTGCTCGAAGTTTAAATTTTTTGGAATAGGAGAGTTCTCATTTTTCCGAGTGCACTGCAGAATTTCACTGAATGATTAAATATGTGCCTGCCCATTGCAAACATATGTGTTTCTAATATGAAAAGACGGTAGACATCATTAAAAAAGAAAATATATATTGTAATACTGTCTCATAAGTTTCCAAATCATCTGACCAAATTTGCTGAATAAGGAATTTTTTGGGAGGTCACAATGACCTCCCTTGGGGGCTCCTCTCTAAGGAACAGCAAAATACATATTTGAATTCTTTATTGTTCTGTTGCATTTTTACATCATTAAATTTTTAATCATCTTATTTGAAATATTTCTTCATTTGCTTTGCCTTAAACTACCCTCATATTATTTTCCTTTGGTTTTCTTATAACTTTAAATTTCAGATAAAATTAGTGCCAAAACTAGTATTATTTCATTACATATCTAAATATGTAATATTGCAATAAACTTATTAAAAGAGATGAATAAATTTAGTTCTGATCTAACCTTCCTATTAATTTACGTTTTTTTTTTCTATTTTATGAATTTGTATTATTATTCTGTAATTTATGTCAGTGCTGTCAATAATAGTGATGTGGCGGATATCCGTATCCGTGAATATCCATATCACATTTGACAGACCTTAAATGGACCTTTTAGTCTTAAACTTCATTATGTATTTGAAATTCTATAAATGGGTATCTATAAAGTACTAATAAATTCCATTTACATTAATTTTTAATTTCTTATAAAAATCATAAGGTATCATTTCTGCAATTAAATAGCCATTTAGCCATAATGAAATCTGACAAGGGTCAGCCAGGCATACTTATACATTTATAGGAATATTTTAACCTTGTTTCAATAGTCCCCCCCCCCCCTTAATAATTTAGCTTATTGCCTAAGCATTTATCTTCTCTTTTCCTTCACTTTTCTGTACCATTTTTTTTTAAAATCTCTCTCTTGTCTTATTCTGTACAAAGGTAAAAATTTTATATCTTATTGGGAAACATTATTTTTATTTTCATTATAAGGTACATATACCCCATTCCTTAAATATTACATTATTATGTGCTTCATTGTATAAAAACTTGTTGTACCATTTTGTATGGCTTGTAGTGCTTCTTAAACCATTGGTTGCTTACCTTCAAATTTGTATATTGTATTTGTTAAAAGCTTGTTATTTTTTTGTTGCTTTTATTATATATTTATTTATTAATGGAATATACTTAATTTATTTGTAAAAAACAGAACGTCAATGACATAGCTATGATTTTTTGAATGGGCATGTCAACTTTTAGAATTTTTAATGCTTGGAATGAAATTATAATTGAGGTTTGTTACTTTATTTTTTATTTAATTCTGAATTATAGGTATTAAGAATTTTCAAAAGTATGCAAAAGTTGCTTAAATTCTTCTAATAATACTTGTTTCATACTTTAACTTTATCTTGACAAATACAAAACCATTATAGATATTATGTTATTTGCCTCAATAATACGTCTTTGAGGCCATTGTGACCTAAGCTATGAGTCTCACTAGTCAAGAATATATTTTATTCCTAGAATGAACCAGTGAATATGTACAGATAATGAGATTTCTTCTATGATATGTTAATTGAGCAGGTGTGCCCACCCCCTAAAAGCAAGGGCGCACACCCTCTAAATATTGGAAAGACCCCCCAAAAGCAAGAGCCCCCCCAAAACAGTAAAAGCTATCCCCCAAAACACCCATCCCCTAAAAATTTCAATGCTCCAATCTGCGCCATGGTCCCCCCTCCCCCCGGTGGGCACTCCTAATTTGACATATTCCTACACTATGCATACATTTTGTTTACCTCGATTTACTGCCATGTTTCCAATTTTTGGGATGAAGCATTTATTTTTATTATTTAGCCACATCATATTGTACAAAATACATTTTACCTAAAAATAAGCATAGATAAAAATACAATGGAAAAAGAAAAAAAAAATGTTAACTTCCTAGAAGACAAATGTATCTAGTTATAAATTATACTGCAATTATATTCAAAGTTACAACCAGCCAGTGGCGCAGTCGGAAAAAAATTCCTTGAGGGATTTTCCAAGTTAAAAAAAAATGCGATCTTTCTCCTTTGTTATAATGCACAAAATGCAGTTCAATAAATTTAATCGAACAGTTTCTATGGCAATGTAATTATTCATTTATTTCACTTACTTAAAAATAACACTAGTAACAAAAAATAATTTTTTTGTTTGCATCCTGCTTTTAAATAGTGAATTCTTACTGATTTTGGGTCGAGAAAGACGAATATGGAGGTGGATTTTTTTTATTAGCTCTTGTTTTCAAGAAACCTAAAACCCGACTTTAGAAAGATGCACAGCAACCACACATTGATTTAAAGGTAATGTTAAAAAGGGGAAAAAAAAAGTCCTGTGCAATAAATGTTATTATTTCAGATACACATTCATCAATAGTCACAGATTTTCCACAGTGGTTGTTTGACCAACTGTTTTTAGTTCTCATCTTCTCTGCTGCTTAGAAATACTTGTAATATACCCTTAAAGGCTTCTTCGGTGTTTTTTTCTACCCTCACATTATTATTTTTTCAGTAACACTAATTTTTATAATTGCGCGTATTTTGAAGGGCCGTAAAAAATTCACTCTTTAACCTTAACTTCAATATATCTTGGAAATTTCTCTCAAAAGTATTGGAAAATTGTCTTTGTTCACAACTTTCACAAAGTTCTTCATTTTTCCCAGCAAAATGAGCATGGATGAAAGCAGAAATGTGTGGATCTACCTAGAACTCCAACTTTTGGCTGATTTTAGGCCTTTCTCTTTTCCCAAAATTTAAATTTCTTGTAGTCCATTTCAGTTTTCATATAGTGAGATTTTCTATCCCAGTCTAGGGTTGAAGTTTAGAAAACATTCAGTCTCATGGGGTGTGTGTGTGGGGGGGGGGGGTTCTATCTGCCAGGAAAAAAAAGCATTAGTCTGAATTCACTATCCTAGTTGGCCCTGTATCTTGAAAACTAGAGCTAATGTCAAATTTTTATGCGACTCAAAAAAGCAGTTTAGCGAGGCAAAATACTTTGAAAATGGCCATTTTTGAGTATAGAAGGCAGTCAACGTATTAAATTTCTCAAGAATAGCATTGAGATTTTTTTTTTCATTTTGATATTTTAACTGTTATTATTACTTTGTATCATGCATTTTGGTTTAAAGTATGCTGAAATGGCCACCATTTTATTTTATATGCGTTACTACTGCATTTTCATTTCAAAATACAGTAAAACCCCTCTTAACTGATACCCTTCAAGTGCGGACACCCTCTCATGCGGACAATTTTCAATTCCCTGATTCCAAGGCAAATAACATTATTTAACCCCTGTCCTACAGACACCCCTCTATTGTGGACAAAAAAAAATTTGTCCCATTAGTGTCCACATTTGAGAGGTTTTACTGTACTCTTAATACTGCTTATAAGATTACTTGTACACTAAAAATATAATTTGAAGGACTATGTTTCTGCCAAAAGTTACGATTAAAATTCAAGCTTAAATTTCAAAACTGCCAATAAACCTTTCTTCAGTACATAAATCTGCAGTTAAAATTCTTATGACATTTTGTGTTTTCAGTTTTTACTCCTACATCCTTCTGTGTTATAAAGCAGTGGGATACACTGGGGGGGGGGGGGATGGGAGGATGCTTTTGATGTAATAAAAATTAGGATTAAAAAATAAAAGAACGTTGTAATTTAAATTTAGGGGTATGCTAAGCTAAACAAAATTGGAGAATGTAAGCCCCTACATTCCCCTTGACATTATATTAACCCAAGAATTATTCTCTAAACAATATCACCCTCTTAAGAAAACATTGAATTTCCTCCTAAATAAAATCAGAATGACATGCTTGCGAAATTCTTCCAGGTATTTTTTCTCTGTTCGAAGGAGGGAGAAGAGAATTAGAAAAAATATAATTTTTAATTAACTTAATCAAAGATCACAATTTACAAACTACATAAAAATTTGAAGTTTTTCAAATCTCTTCTTATATGCATATAAACTTAGTTCCTTAACTTTTATGTGGTGGGTATTGTGCAGTCGTAATAAAATACAAATATTGTAAAATTGTTTTGTTTGCTACTGGTGAAAGTTTGATTGAATTTTTAAAATACTAATCAAATGTTGCTTAGCAGGTACGATGTTGTTTTCTAGAGATATACCGATTGAGTACCATTGTTTTGAGCTAGATATTGAATTGAATTAGAAAATTATCTTCTTTTTCCCCTCACACAACTTCTTTTTTTCTAGATCTAATACAGTAACTCCTCGTTATACCTCTCTTTTCAGGGGACAAAGAAAAAGTGTGATATATCCGAAAGAACAATGTAACCGAGGTCATTAAAAATAGTTATCCATCCAACATTCAAGTAAATTAGCCTTCGTTCTTTTTGACATGATATTCAAATGGTTCTGATGTAGTTCACAAATGTACTATCACACATATTAAAATTTTGACATGGTTAAAATTACAGTAAATTTCAGTGTCAGAAAGATACAAACGTCAAATGGCGAATGAAGATGATCTTTCTTAGCTACCACGAGATAAGACTGAGCATTTCAATACCCGCTTGTTCCCAATAGGCTTTCTAACCTCTTCAATTTGCTGTAGAAAGGATGTGAAAAGCTCCTTCACCCGTCCAGGTCATTCTTCCTTTCTTTGATGCAAATCCCGACTCGTGCAACCGAGCACAAACCTTTTCTGTACTAAAAGGCAGTCAGAGAAGGTCTGAGTTCTCTTCTACTTGGGCCAATATGACACTTGCCTGCTGCTTCTCACACATTGTAAAGGCCAATACAAGTATCAAAACAAAAGAAAGTGTCAAGTATGTTCAATAAGTTACCATCCTAATAGCCAGGGCTAAGGCAGAAATACATGAAATACACCGCCAGACTGAGCTGGCAGTGTATTTCATGTATTTCTGCCTTAGCCCTGGCTATAGGGCGGTAACTTACTGAACATACCTGCCTTACCTTCAAAATTCGAGTTGAACCGAACCATTGTTTCGGTCACTCTTCTGGTCAGTGCTAATTCTGTATTAGCTACCAGTTTGTTTGGCACTCTAGGCTTCCTTAAGAGGTTTTCCACCTCCAGCTCAGTCACTCCTATGCCGGGCTGATGAGTGCTAAAAAGCACGAAACTGCAGTCCTCAGCTGGAATTGACTGAGCTGGCGGTGTATTTCATGTAAAGTGTCAAGTAGTTTACCATCTTTAAATGAAATAATATTCTGGGGGTATGTACATTTGGATGTCAGGACTTACCGCTGCTTTTACAGTGAATTCAGAAGAATAGAAGCATCTTCATTTTGTGCATTAACAAAATAGAGAAGAAAGAGACCTTTCTCTGAGTAAATATGTTTTCGCAAATGGTTCCAAACTTAAAGCAAGGGTTTTTTAAGGTATTAATATTTCAGGAGACAGGAGAAAAGAATAGTATATCCAAATGAGCGATGTAAAGAGGCGTAATATAACGAGGGGCTACTGTATTGCTACAACTCAAATGTGTTTTATTATTAGCTTTAAATATTTTTACTTCCTCAACATAATACAAATAAGCCCTTCTCTCTCTTACACACACACACACATGAACTAATCAAACATGAATTACAATAGAGTCCTGACTGTCCAAGTTTCTTTTTTAACCAAGCTATCAAATATTTTGATTTACAAAAAGGAATAAATGACTTTTTTTATGTAAAAACTCTTTAATTCTCGTAAAGTATCCTTTTTAAGTGTTTTTAAGTAAGCTTTTTAATTATGATATGAATTGTATGTGATGTACTCAAAGTTTTTTTTTATATTTGTGAAATATATTTAATTTATACTTGTTAATTTTCTTTCCTTTTGCCAAATTTTTCAGTTATCCAAGTTAATAGGAGGTCCATGTTAACTTGAATAATCAGGACTATGCTGTAATAAAATTTTCGTTATGTTCCACATACATCAACATTTTTAATTTTTCCCCAAGTTAAAATGTTTAGTTTTTTTTTTTTTTTTTTTGAAAATGTCTGAACAGACTATATCCCAACAGGCTGTATTGCAGCATAATAAATTCGTTTTACGACTGTTTTTGGTTCAAAAAGGAAAAAAAAAAAAATCCTTGAATAATTTGAGTTGTGTATACAAAGCCACAAATTGCAAAGGATGAAGAAACTTCTAAAATATACTTCATAAAGGAGTGTGCAATCAATATATAATGCTGTAGTTAATAACAATGTGTTTAATGTTTGGTTTTCCAATACATTTTTTAAAAAATGTGCATTTAATTTGTTCTTGACATTAAAGTTTATGCATAATGCTATAAAACAGCGTTTAGGGATTATCATTTGCAAGTGTAAAATTTTCTAAAATAAGAAAATGTTACCAGAAAGAAATGTATTTTATAAAATTTAGTTTTAAATAATATTTTTTTCTGATTGCTTGTCAGTAAGGATTTCAATGTATTTATAAACTTTTAAACATTCCAAAACCAGTGTGTTCTTTTCACTAATATGTCTTCCATTTGTTTAGGTTTTTCCGCACTAACTTTGATGTGAATTTTAACTCATGCATACCAATTGATTTTTGATGGAGTTTGTCTGTGCAATATTATTTATTACTTTTATTTTACAACTACATAAATCATGTAGGATATTTTGATCACAAATCTACTTTGTCCTTTGTAGTAAAATTGTAAATGTATGTTTTATTTATTCTGAAAATATTTATTAAAATCACAGTATTGTTTTATATTTAGTGTCTTTTTACAAATGTTCTGTAATGTATCAATGTGATGCTTAGTATGAAAATTACTTCATATGTGTTAATTTATTTCATAGTATATTTCTGAATGTTTTTCTCTTTTGATAAATTTGCATCCAATTCCTGTGTTATACGGTATGACAACAACAACCAGCAAGGTAAAAATATGAAATTTGCTAAAAAGTCAGTAACTGAAAAATTTCCTCTATTAGTGCTCTGAAATTAATTTTCAAAATAATGTTATTCCTGAAAGCTGAAAATGTCATTGCTGCAAGTAGTTGCGTTTTGGGTTTGAGATTGCTACTGAAATCCTAGCTAATGAAGAGAAGGACGAAAATTCTTTTATATAAGACTAGAAAATTGCCCGTTAAGGTATGGCGAATGAAAATTGCTTCTTCATTTGAATAAAGCTATTGCCTGTTTGGTAATATTTTGACAGTTGAAAATTTAACCCTGAACTCCAGTAGATAGCGTTCATTGCTGACCGCTTTTTCGTTTCTTCATTCTCCTAAAATGGGTCTTACCAGTAAAAGAATTAAGTTACTGGATCCAGTTCAACCTCGTCAAAATAATGCGATTCCCTGCATATCAAACATTACCAAAAAATATTACCAAATTACCATGCCGTGGTGCAAGTTTCATTGTTGGGGACCCTAGGAGCATTACTTAATTATTCGCTATAATATACAGTGGCTCCCAAAAGTGTTCGTACACCTTGAAATTTTGGAGTAAAACCAAAATAACACAAAACTGAATTCGAATATGAAGTCCAATTTTTTTTCACACCATTCCTATGTCATTCTGAATAAAACCCAGTAGTTTTTTTTAGAATGTTGCCAGATTTTATTTTTAAAATTTGTCAAAAAAAACGAAGAGACAGAGAAAAAATGCGCTACAAAACTCATCGTACACTGAAATATTTTCGAATAAATTCATGATTTAAATTATCCTATGTTGTTTTTTTATTGTTTTTGCATTGTAATGACACTAAAGTCATTTGCCTTTAATTTTTTGTGTATTTATTCCCTAATATTCTACTTAATATTTTTAAATGGCAGGTATGCGTAAAAAACAACAAACACGATTCGAAATTTGATTTTTTCCTTCCCAGTAGCCGTAAATTGGTTTGAAATGTCTCTAAATTGGTTAATTTATACCATTCTATAGTGAAGGGCTTGATAAAATGCTTTAAAGACAAGAATCGGGTCGAAAACAAGATAAGAAAAGGTCAACTGGCAAAGTTAACAAAGAGTGATCAGGGGTTTACGGGAAAAAAAATATGAAAAATACACATTTCAGAACTGAAAAAAATTCTGCAGAATTAAATGAAACATTTTACGTTTAATTTTTACCTAAAATTGTTCGCCAAGTTGTCTGATTAGCTAGATTAATTGGGACCTCTTTCCGCAGAAATTTTCTTGTTCGTACGAAAAACAGCAAGCTTACACTTTCCGTCGTAAAATCAATGATAAATAAGCTCAAAACGTTTTGGAACAACTTCTTACTTATAGACGAAAATAAATTCAACATTTTGGGTTAAATTGTTGTATAATTGTAAATGAAAGAAAAAAATGAGGAATTTAATCTTAAGAACTTAGTTGGATTGGTAAATCAGGACGGTAAAGGTGTTCTTGCGTGAGGGTGCATTCTCAGCATCAGGACTAAGAAATTTGGAATTTTTTGATGAAATAATGAATTCTGCTGTTCATTTAAATATTTTAAAAAGCAATTTAAAACTATTACCCCAAAATTTGGTTATCGGAAACAACTTTGTTTTTTATCAAGATAACGCTTAAGAAGCACACGTTCGCGTTTGGTGCCTCAAAATTTGTCCTTAAGCTTAGAAATATCTCCGCATTCGCTGGATTTAAACTTAATGGAACATATTTGGAGGTATCTGGTGGCTAGATTACGAAAATACACCATTTAAACAAAAAGCGAACTAGAAACAGTAAGACTCGTATTGCGGCTGAACATTTTCTCAGAAATTGCACAATAAAAGAAAGAAAAAACAATGAAATCTATTCCCAGACGTTTAAAAGCTGTTGTTGTTACTGCATGATATCCTACTAAATAATAACTTAGTAAAAAGTTAGATTATTTACTAATTGTTTGACATTTTTGCAAAGTGTACGAAGACTTTTGTGAGATAAAATTTCCGGCACTTTTTGGTTTTTGATTTTTAAAAAATTAAGTTTTAGTGTTTTATTAAAAATTTTCATGTAGTTTTGTTAAAAATAGATCATAGATCTTATAATAAAATACCTATTCCGAAATATTAATTCTTAACAATAGATAAGGGCCTCTTTTCATTGAAAGTCGTAGGTGTACGAACACTTTTGGGAGCCACTGTATATGAGGATTTTAATAAAACTGGTTTTAAAAGCTGTTCTTAGAGCTCTACCATTGATGACGCCCGCCTGTGGCAGGCGCGCCATCCGAATGAAGAGACACGGCACTATGATCGTCAGGGAAGAAAGAGCTTTGGTGACCTTTGAAAAGAAGATGCTATGACACATTTTTGGTGCCATTTTAGAGAACAATTTATGGCATAGGCTATGTAATTTAGAGATTGATTTCATAATGCCCTCATCGTAATAAATTTTATCAATGAAACTAAATGCAGTTTAGCCCGCTTGATGGTGTAGCCAATATGCCACGAAACATTATTCTAAAACGTGAACTATTCCATTATCCGGGATCAGAATGACAAATCATAACAGCTTGGTACATTGAAAATTTATTACATTTTGTAGGTGATTCTTTTAACCAATACTTCAATAAACAGCTTTGACTGTAGAATGAGATAGGCAGATCACCTTCTATGAATGATTACAAAGAGGACAGCCTTTAAGGTTTTTAATACAGCTCCTGCATGTAGAAGATTTAGAGGAAGACCTAAACAAAGATAGAAGGACTGCTTTGATGAGGATTTTGTAATTCTAAATGCCAGGAATTAGAGATCAGTTTCTTGTAGGATGGTTGAATGAGAAAGTCTTCTGAAGAAGGCTAAGGCCCACAAAGGGGTGTCGTGCATATCTTGATGATGATGATGAAAAACTAAGTAAGGATAAATTCTGTTTGTTACATTAGCAGGCATCAAATGATGGAGAATTCAACAGAATGCAAGTACAAGAATTGTTGTAATAAATAAGAAGTACTGATATTTACTTAACCCTGTATAGTTATTAATCTCACTTATCCAGCAAGGTGGCACAATGGTTAGGTGTTGGCTTTTTACTTCTAAGGTTTAGAGTTCAAACCTGGCTCCTCTCGGTGGCTTTTCAAGGTGTAAAAAATGTCAACATCTATGTTCCATAATATGTTGTGGCATGATAAAGGTACCTAAGGGATCTATTTGGCTTGGATACTTTAGGCAAAATAAAATTCCTAGTACAATTTTGCATTGTGAGAGCCCTGGTGCCTCTACCTGGTAGAAGTTCAGGTGTCAAAATTCTCAATTGATAATGTCAATTGATCGATAGTGGTGCCACATGAAAGGATGGATGCCAGCCGCTATGAAACTCATTAGGTCTGCAAATGACAAAGAGCCAATGCTCAGCTTTATTATAAACAATTAATTCCACTTTGCATTAGCATCGTCAGACCTAAAATTGCCTACAATATAAATAGTCTTTCGTGATTTTTACTTACTTATACAGGCATGAAGGGCCACAGAAGAAAAAAATGAGTAATTAGAAATTGATTTTTTTGGGAACTACTAACTTAAAGTAGACCTGAAAATAATCACTCTCCACATGGCGACTATTGGTCTTACTTTGGTGACCAAATAAAACGTTAAACCGGCCACTTTTTTAAAATCTTACCGGACACATGTAATGGGATTGTATCTTTCAGTCAAAGTACAACTTTTAGTCACTGAAATTGGTAGAATTAGCAAAAAAACATAGCATGGACACAGAAAATATTTTTGTTTACCCAACATTTAATTATATGTCTGATTTTTTACCAAAATGTTTCATCCTGTGACGTCACAAGTGATGAAAGCCATTTTGGATTGGAGTGCGTGGTTGTCTTTTCTGGCAAGATATTGCCTTTTAATGATTTTTTTCTCCGTGAGCAATTTATTTGGGGAACGAGAATTGTTAGTTAAATAAAATATTCCTTTAGCGAAGTTTGGCAGCGTCCAGAAACTTTATTCTGGTAACCATAGCGATTTGCTCACTTGTCAGCAGCAAAAATGAAAATAACTGCAGCTGAATGTTGTTTAAGATTTGTTTTAAGGGAGAAAACAAGTCCAAATTAAGAAAAATAGTAACTTACCCCATGTTTTTGACCATGCTCTTTCCAATTTTTTTTTTTTTTTTGAAAAATTGAAAGTAACGCAATTATATATATATATTGCTTCATTATTGCTTTGTTTTTTAAGAAAACTCCGTATAAGCAGGAATTTGGTGCTATCAGCTGAACTTGAGTGTCAGTTTTCACATATTCGTACAAATCTTCTTTTTGTACAGAAAACATTTGGTATTGTAAACAAGAAACATTCTTTTATGATCAATAGATTGTTATGTAATATATTTATACTCATAAAGATAATATATTGTGATGTACAAATTTTAACAAATCAAATAGAATTTCTTTCATATTAAAAGATTGTTATACATTTTTTGGTTTATGTTTTTTTTAACATCATGGTATAAACTTAGTTTGTGTTCAACCTGCAAGTATTAATGATTTTCAAATCAAACTTTACAGTTGTAATTGAATAGTTCAGAACGGTAGTGCCGACACTATGCGGCTTGGGGGGCTCTGCCCCCCTCCCAATAATTAGTGCTTGTGAGTGTCATTTTTAAGAGGAAATGGCGAGTGCTTTTGCTTGAGGAGTGCTTTATAGGAAGAGAATTTTTTTTTTGCTCAACAAGTGCCATTGATATTTGACATTTGAGAAAGTTGCAGGCCTTTGTGAAACTAATATTAATGCAAGGACTCTCTTTAATAAACTAAAAGATGTTCTCGTCCGCCTAGACTTATCTTTTCAAGATTTGAGAGAACTGCTTTGCGGTGCGTCAAATATAAAGGGTAGGGTGGTTCAAAAATATGTGTAAAAAAAGTTCCTCCTAGATACCAAGACACCCCTCAATATTTTTACACTTGTGGATAGTAATATACTGGACGAATTTTAGCTTCCTATTTCAACTGAAAGAGGGTGCTCAACCCTCTCCCCCAAACTTCATTAGTATGGGGGGGGGGGGGGTGAAAAAAATACATTGAACTGAAAAAACAATGCTACATATTGTAATATACATTGTATGCATATACATTGCCATAAAATAATTATTTACAAAAAAACAGCCGGGGGAAATTCAACATTTTTAAATTTATGGTATTTTCTATACTACAGTTAATGTTAAATTAAGAGGACATTGAGCACTGTTTTAAAATTTGAGTAAGAAGCTAAAACTTTTACAGCATAATACTATTAGTAAGTCTCAATAAATAAATAAAAAAAAAATAAAAAATAAATAAATAAATACAGGGTGTCCTGGACTCTAGCTAAAAATTTTTTTTTAAACCACCCTAACGAGGGGGGAGTTTGGTGGAATTCAAAAGCTGGTTTTAAATTTACATCCTCAAGCAATGTATGTCCACTACATAACTCTAGGGCAGTAGCCTGGTGGTGGCATTAGGGAGCAATGCCCTGCCTTATGTGACTGATGCTCTACCTATAAAATTACACTTAAAGAAAAGTCAAATTCCGGGGGGAAAGTCCTCAAAGCCCCCTTCCTATAACGTCAACCAAGATACTCTGAAATTAAGTTTTAAGAATTAAAATTTCTAAAACTTTTTAGAGGAGAGTACCAAATTCCATCTCTTCCCCTAAGGTCATCAAAGACGGCTCAAAAAATCGCATTTTTAGGACTTCCAATTTCGAATAATTTCCTTGATAGGATTCCAAGCCTCATTCCTTCCTCTACGTTATGAAATACAGCCTATAGTATGATTTCAATTTCAAAAAAATTTCAGGGTAAAGTCTTCGAACCTCATCTTTCTCTGACATCGCTAAAAGATGGTCTGAAGTTAAAACTTAAGAAATTGAAGTTCTGAAGATTTTCAGAACTTCAATTTCTTAAGTTTGCGGCGAAAAGCTCCGAATCCCATTCTTTAGCCTAAAGTCATCAAAGATGGCCAACTGAGTTTTTAGAACTAAGAGTTCAATTTTTTTTTTTGGGGGGGGGACCCCCTTTTACCTAATTTCTTTGAAGATCGTCTATAATTGCGATTTTGGAAATTCAGTTTCAAAAAATTTCTGCCGTAATGTCTCTGTACCCCTTCTTTACCAATGATGGCCTCAGAATGCTATTTTTAGTTCTAAGGTTTCGGGACAGTTCCATGGGGAATCCCCCAAACCTTTCCTCTCTCTAATATTGCCAAAAATTGTCTGGAATTGTATTTTGGAACTTCTATTTCGAAAATTCCAAAGGAGAGTTCCGAATCTCATTCCTTCCCCTCATATCATCACAGATAGCAATACACTTGCGTTTTCAATGACATCACTTCCAAAAAATTTCCAGGGGAAAGTGAGAGTCCCCTTAAGATAATCGAACATGGTATTAAACTGCATTTTTAAAGCTACAATTTCGGAAAAGAAGAAAAGAAAATACAGAGAAAAGTGTCATTTTCAAGGAACATAAAATTGATCGCTTTCTCAGGATTATACCCCGATAGACTGTCAAAGACGTTTACCCCCCCCCCTCCCCCCAATAATATTTGCAAGTCAGAACCAGTGTTCCAGAACTTATTCGAGATGAAGCTCATTCTATTTTTTTTTTTTTTTTTTTTTTTGTTCTAACTTTGAACATGGAGTAAAAGTGGCGCTTGAGCTAAGTTGCTATCAAATCAAGAACGGACTTCAGGGAAGAGATGAGGGCGACTGTCAGCGTCAAATGGATTAATGTTACAAATTTGTAAAATGGAAGGGGGAAAAAAAGGAAACACACAATTTTACCTTTAAGAATTTAAAATTAAAACGTACAAGTTGCTTCAAATTGAATGGAACAAAACAGGGACGAACTGCGACCTCTATAAGGGCGGTGTAGAAACAACCCAAATGCGCAGTTTCTATTAACTAAAAAAAAAGAAGAAAAAAATATGTATTTTTTTAAAGCTTTATTTATTTATTTATTTATTTTAAAGCTTTTTTATATGCATTTTTAGGATGTTTTCCGCCTGGAGCATGAAGTGTTAATGCTCCACATGGAGAAATCTGGGGGCGCCTTTCTGCCGCAGAAGAACAAGCACCTTCACTTGGTACTTGTATTGCTTGAAATGCTTACATCAAAATCTCATTTTAAAACTTTTTTTTTTTGGAGTGGAGGAAAAAAAAAAAGAGTCATCTATTATAATTTATCTTGTTAACCTTCTCTTTGGATCTTGGAACATGAATTTAAATCATGCAGCCCAGCACAAAAAATCTCGATAAAATCGATATCATGTAGGGGAAAAAAAGAAGAAGCAGAAAAAAGAATATTAAGTAACTTACTGCTTTTCATGTTTTAAAGGAATTTTAAGCATTTGTCGTATTTGTTAGTGAAATAAAAATTCAACAATTGCATTAACTGCAGAGAGCATTTAGGGGGGGGGGATGTGGTTTGTGTATCTGTGTTCTTTCATCAACAAAAAAAAAAAAAAAGAAAGAAAGAAAGAAAACGAAGCACTTCCTATGCCTGGCGGAAATATTTAACATTTGTTAACCATCTTCAACCTGCCCCTGGTTGGAGCTGCTAAAAATGCGGCGAAGGCGATTTTTTTTGGGGGGGGGGGAGGGAGGGGGTGTTTTCCCCCGGGAGAAATTTTTTAAATTGTAATCCTAAGAACGCAGTTTTAGACATTCTCTGACGATTTATAGACATTAGGCTAAGGGGCGCTGTCTTCGATCGATTTGTTTTTAAATATAGAGTGAAATCGATCACCCTCACCCCAATTTTTCGACATTGAAATTCCTAAACGCAGTTACCGACAAACTTTGATGATTACGGGAAAGGGGGCGCTAGGGCTCTCCCCAAAAAACATTTCGAAATTGAAGGCCTAAAAAACGAAGTTTTTGAGCGATATTCAGTGATACTAGGGTGAGGGTTTAAAGATATCCACCTTAATGGTTTTGGAATTTTAGTTCTTTTTATATTCAGACTTCATACGGGAACATCGGCTCATTCTATTAAAGAGTACTGCGTGCTAAGCACTGCAACTAATTGTCGTTTTTAAAAATCCAATTTTTGCCGATTTGGATGATATTAGAAGGAAGGGGTCAAGGCACGAGCCTTTGTCAGGAAGTTTTCACAAATGGAAGCCTTAGATCGCGACTGTACACCCTATGTGGTAACGTTAGGGGCTCTGCAATTTTTCAAAATTGCAGCTCCACAAAAAGCTGTCTTAAACGATTTTCGGTGTTGTTAGAAGGCGAGGTGTTTGGTAGTTCTTCCCCTGGAAATATTGCACACTTGAATCCCTGGAAACGAAATTTGATTTATTGTGGCTCTTTAGTGATTATGGCTGTGGGAGGGCGGCTTCCGAAACGTAGCATTTTGAGGGTTTTTCTATTTTTGGACCGTCTAGGAAAAAGAGAGAGAGAGAGGTGGGGAGGGGGGGATGAAAAAAATAGTAGGTGTGGGACATGATTAACTGAGAAATAATCTGTAACTGTTGAAAGATTTAATTTTAAGGTTCGTTTTCAAAGAAATTAAGTTTGTTTCACAACATTCTATATTTTTTCCTATTAAAATTACTTTGGTTTTCCAAGGAGCGTTTGTTTCTTCTCTTTCACAATATGAAATGTTTTTGAAAAAATATTTCATTCAGCCTTGGCCGGCGGAGGGGGGTGGGGGGAGGGCGCACTGGTGCTCGATACAATTCTGAACTGCAGAAGGTAAAAAACGGTACCGCCAAAAATGTATAATTATTTAAATTATCAGGGGTGATTGTGTTTCTGTATTTTCGGTATTTTTATGTCCAAAAATACCGGAATTATGTTTTTTTTTCTTTGTTATGCTGTTATCTCCCTACCTCCGCAATTTTTTTTAATTATATAATACTCATCAAATATACCTGCAAGAGCCTTAAGATGGACACCTATCCCTTAAGATGGACAAATGTCAAGATAATTTGTATAACACCAGCTCAAAAATAACTTTGTAACCCATTAAAAATTCAATCAAATGTACACACAATATTTTGACTCAGAGCTATTTAATACTATGGCAAAGGTGCACTTAAGTAATAAGGGCCAAAGATTACAACGCTCCCCCCCCCCCCCCCCGTTCTCGCTTTGAAACTTTCAGGTATTTTTTTGATGAACTCACAAATTACCCCTGTTAAATTATTTAAAACGTCGTCAATAATAACTACTTGCTACGCTATTGCAATATCCCACGGTGCCCTGTAGATGAATTATGGCTCTCCGGGGCTAACATTTGGAGGAAGATTGCCTTGAGGGAAAAAAACAGTTTCTCAGCCTGTTGAGAAATCTCTCCTTCTCTAAAATTGCACACATGGTGCCCTTGAGTGAAAGCTCTCTTTTTCAGGGACTTTCCTTCATGGAAAGCACCCTCCTTTTCAGGGAATGTTGGGGGGGGGGGGGTACCCAATCAACATTTTAAACAAAGTCTATTTTGAAACTGGCAATTTTGAACAAAATTAAAATCATGATTAAATTTTTTTTAAAAAGGCTGTAGCAAGAAAAAGTACTTCTGTTTTCACACAGTTTTGAAGATAAAATCATTATCTTTCAAATGAAAGTAATCGCAATAACATATCCTACACCGTTCTTTAGATAAAATTGGTTAAAAGTGTAAAGGTTTAAAGCAAGTCAGAAATCATCTCGATCCTAAAATTTTTGTGCAAAACAAAACTATGCATGGAGCTGGAGCTACTTTTTTCTTCATTTTAACATAAGTTAAACTCAAACACTTCAGAGACAAGAAAGTAACTCCCCCCCCCCCCCCGTTGGAATTGACATGAGTGATTTCAAAGACAAGAAAATTTTTGTGCATTGCTCGTTTTGAATTTTACTTTTTGAATGAGAGCTATCACATGCCGTAAATTTTTTCTGCTTTTCCGTACGATTTCCATCATAGCCTCTCCTTACGCTGAGGACAACCTGTATTGAGGATCTATTATTGCCGTAAGACGCGTAAGAAACTAGAAATAAAGGAGCAAATCTATTACACACGATAGTATTTTAAAATTTTTTGCTCGAACTCCTTTGAGTAAAAAAGTTAAACACAACAATAAGTGATAAAAATTAGGGAGCTTTTTCTGATACGTTATTCGGTAAAAATTCTCAGAATTCGGTTTTTCTTTGTGACAAGTATGATCTGCTACATTAATATATATTTTTCTTTGTAGAGCCTTTTCTTCATATGTAATCGCTCAGGAATTGGTCAATAAAGAACCGAAACCCAAGATGAGAGATTCCAGACGTAAACTCATTAAGTGACAAACGGTGTCTGAATGCGTTATGGACTCGGGGTGCTGCTGTTACATTGGTAGCACAACCTTTTTTCCTTTCGCATTCTTTTCGTTCCCTTCTGAATCTCATTCCGATGCCTTGGAATCTTTTTATCTGTCGGCGGCACGTGGGCAGAACTTCGATGAGCTAGATCCCTTGCCGTCTTTTCTTCCCTCCTTCTTTTGCAATGGGAAGAAAGCTAATACTCTCCTGTGAGCTCATGTTAAAAGTTTCGAACACAAATGATCGAATAACAGAATTTTTGAAACACCAGCTCTTCTTTTGTAATGATGTCTGATTCCGGATCATTGCGTTAAAAAGAGAGAAAGGGGAAAAAAAAAGAAAGTTTAATAACTCCAGTCGTTCCTTACCATCAAGAATATTAAACTGCAGTTATCTTTATTTTTCAATTAATAATCTGTCCCTTCTTTATTCTTCCTTATACGAAGTACAGGATGTAATGTAAAGGGTGATATCAGAAAATGATTAGATATTTGAAAAACTAGAAAATCGCCCGTCAAGATATGACGGGTGAAAATTGCTTACATTTGAAAGAAGCCATTGCCTGTTTGGTGACAGTTTGATAGTTGAAATTGTAACCCTAACTCCAGTGGATTAACCCTAAACTCCGGTAGGTAGCCGTCAGTTGTTGTCAATTTTTTGGTTACTTCATTCCCCTAAAATGATAGTCTTACCAGTAAAACAGTTAAGTTACCTGATCCAGTTCAGCCTTGTCACAATAAAGCCTTTCCCTTGTTAACATTACCAAAACATATCAAATTATCATGCTGTATCGCAAGTTTCATTGTTGAAACACGCGGGTTACTCGGTCATCGGCTATCTTATATAAGATGATTAACGCACACGGGATGATGTATGTACTGGATTGGGAAAAATTGATACTTGCTTGAATGACATGGGATTTTCTTGTAACCACGAAAATATGTTGAAACATTGGCGTTAGATGTTTACAATCACGGTGGACTGTTGGTTTCAGGTATCCCCAGAGCCAATAGACACACGAAGTGAGATCTGGGTTCCTGGGGGGCCAAGCACGACGAAAGCAAGTCACGTGATCATCACCAGACGACGCTCACAAGAGATCATTCACACGTCTAACAGTATGAGTACGAGGTGGAGCGTCTTCCTGCCTAAAAACCCTGCGCATATTTTGAAGTGAAAACTTCTTTATGCGCGTTGAGCAATTTTGAGGGAAAAACCATTCATTTCGCGACACCGTCACCTCCCCGACATTTGAATACAGCTCATGCGCGACTTTTCTCAGTTCCTTTACGTGCACTGTTTTCTATGGAACTACGAGCCTCGCGGTAGCGCAGTCGGCCGCGCGTCAGTCTCACGTTACGATTGTTGAGGCAGCAATCTGACGATCGAGGGTTTGATCCTCACTCGAGGCATTGCATTTCTTTTTCAGAAGTTACCTTATATAATATTTTTGAAGTGAAAACTTCTTCCAGGCACGGTGGGTATTTTTACCCGGCTACACGTGCGCGGCGCAAAGGAGGGTAATGTGTTTAAGGGCCATTCATTAATTACGTAAGGATGATTTTGGCAAATTTGAAGCCCCTCCCCCCATGTAAGGTTGCGTAAGACTTTTCACCCCCACGCCCTTTCTTACGTAAAAGTCCACTTCGTTTTTCAAAATAATAAAATAACGTATCTTACATCACTGGAATCGAAATCAAATTCCCTGTTATTAAATTAAACCTTTTTGGGTAAAGAAATATTTACTAAAAATTTAGAATCAAGACTGAATGTTTTTCCGACATTTTTTTTTTTTTTTTTTGTATATGATGCGATACTTATTAAAAATAAAACATGCCATGCATAGTGCGATTCTTTTATTATATTTTACACTATTCATTCTTTGTAGAAACAAAGAAAAAAAAGCTCATCCTAATATATTTTTTACCTTTCAGACGTAAATGAAATATAATCACAGTCAGACCGCGCGATTTCTAATGTAAAATATAGACTTGAAAAATATTATGTAAGAATGGGTTTGAACCCCCCTCCCCAAAAGTAAGGGTATGTAGAGATTTTTCAAATCCCCCCTCTCCCTCAGAGCCTTTACGTAATTAATAAATGGCCCCTTATGAGTCTATGTGTGTATGTTTGTTCCTATGCGGTGTAGTAGAGGCTAAACGTCTTGGCCAATTTTGATAATTCTCACGTCAATCGATTTGTCTTAACCTTGGGGATGTCACTAAACACATGACAGTAATCGAAATTCAGCCAAATATCTTTTCATCCATAAGTTCACTTTTTTTCTTCTTTTTTTTTTCTTAGAATGAAATTATCTTGCATGCCTCAAAATAGAAACCCTAGATACAAAGATTTCCCTTCCTTTTAAAATGATCAAGATACATTTATTTCACTGCATTCTGATTTCAGAAATTATATTTATATATTTTCATTTAACTATTCATAAATTTTGAACAATCTCGACTTTTCCTCAGTTTAGGGTAAAGTGAGGGTACCAAAACATGCTCATCTAAATGTATCACTAAGAAATCCCCCCCCCTTCCCAACAAATATAGATGGTTCTCATACAGATTTAATTCATATGAATCCAATGTACAAGAAATCTGCCAAAATTCTCAACATAAATTCAACAATCTGGTTTTAGAATTATTCTTAGAAAAAAACTTGATCCACTTTCCCCTATCTAACCCTATCTGGCGATTAACATTAAAATAATAATACCAAAATATTCAGATGAAATATTTAAAATTTCAGTCCGCTTCCTCTAAATTTAATGTAAAATCCAATACATGAAAATACGTTTATCTAAATTTTTGACTCTTATTTCCGGTTTTCAATGAGAGAAATATGCTTGCAGAGACGCTAAAAATATCCCTGACGGCGACAATTTATCAATATTTTTTTACTAGAAAGTCGCTCGTCAATGTATGACGGTGAAAATTGCTTCTTCATTTCAACAATGCAATCGCCTGTTGGGTGATAATTTGATAGTTGAAACTGTAACCCTAACTCCAGTGGATTAACCCTAACCTCCAGTAAGCGTTCATTGTTGACCAATTTTTCGTTTATTTATTTCCTGAAATGACACAGTCTTACCAGTAAAACAGTTCAGTTACCGGATCCAGTTCAGCCTTGTCACAACAAAGCTTTGCCCTGCATGTTTATTACCAAAACATATTACCAAATTGTCATGCTGTGGCGCGAATTTCTTTGTTGATGACGTCAAAAGCGTTACTCGATCAATGGCTATTATATATATGAGGATTTACATTTCTAGCATTTTTATTGTTATTCAAAATTTTATATATTTGTTTGGTTTGGAATTCTTATTAAACTTTATTTTTAGTATATGGAATAGAAAAATTTTATTAGAATCTATACCACGATATGGCACATGACAATTTGAAAGAATAAATCTGAAAAAGTGCTATATACTGATCTTAAACAAAAAACGATCAATTTGTTTGCTACGATTGTGAGCCTCTCGTACAACAACACTTCTTGATTTCGAAACTATAATTCTAAGCTCTGAAATGGATGTAACTTTATTCTGAAAATGTTGATGTCACAAAATCAGTGTTGATATACGGCGAAATAGGTTATCTTTGTTCTTAACCAACTTGTTCATCGTAATTTGGCTTCAAAAGATTCCGAAATTTAATGGTAATTCTCTGCCGTTGTTGCTCTAATGGGGATAATATCTAAAATCGATAGTGGACAATGGAAACTTTTTCTCATTATTGCTGTGCGTATACATGATTCTGCGAAAAGCAGATAATTATTTCTTCTTTTAACTTTGATTTCTGTTGGAAGCATGAAAGGAAACGATATTTACAGACTCAATACGCAAAAGTGGACTGTATAGTTTAAAATGGTTTTCAACGGAACTAAGTATAATTGCTGAATTAGAGTAGCTATATATGCTAAAAACATTTCCCAGAAATATATTGTAATCGTTTTTCCTTGAACCGCTGAAATTTCCTCAGCAAACGCAGTGACTTCACTTTACATTAATTTCAGTCTGAAAAACATATTTCATAATAAAAGCTCATTCAAATTCGGTACGAAGCATTTAATGTTGAACTTAAGGTTTTCATAGAGAAAGAATTCCTCTTTATACAGTAAACCCTCATTAATTCTGACTCTATTAAACCGGACTTCACTTAATACGGACAGCCATTAAAATGTAGGAGAATGTGGGGCAAAGTGAAATAGTTAAGAAAATGTAATTTTTCAAAATGAACAAATTGGAAATTTGTTCTGAAAATTACGGTAAATAAAGAAAGAACATTATATTTTATAATAAAACTTGCATTGAAATATTATTTTTGTTTTTGGCAATAAATTTGTACCTTCAAAAAAAGTTGAAAATTTTTCACTTATTTTCCACATTGAGCAAAGTGAAAAATAAAATATTTTTTCAATGGAATAATTTCTATTCTGTTATTAAAGGTATTTTTAATCAAATAAATGAGTAAATGAAAGAATGGATGAATAAAGGAAAAGGAAATGAAACAATAAACGAATACATAAATAAATAAATACTTAATATATGAGGGAGAATAAATGAGTGAGTGAAACAGTGAACGAATAAGAAAGTAAATGTATGAATAAATAAATAAAGGAGTTATTAAATGAAAAAATGTAAATGAAATAATTACTAAATGATTATGTAGGTGATTTGACGAAGGCTTGAATAAGTAAATGAAATAAACTATTTCAATTTGCCCCATCCACTTTACCCAGCATGTCTGACTACAAAGCATTTAAAATACAAATAAGCTTAATATTAAACAAATAAATACTGCACCGAAGGTAATAGTAGGTCTCATTTAATATGTTAATAATAAGAGCTTTATCATTTATCAATAACAAAAATAATTTTTGACTTACAATAAAATATTGCAATATGAGTCATGGGCACCCATATGCAAAGTTGCAAGGGGGGGGGGCTCAAATATTTTCCCCGTGGGTTAGCTGGATATTTTCCCTGAGAAAAAAATTTCAGGACAGATTAGAGTCATTAAAATTAGACATTTTTAATAACTTATTCATTAATGGCTGGAGAAGCAATTGTTTTACATTTTTGCAAAGAAAAAAGTACTACAAGCAAATAAGTTTTAATTTGAAAGGGGGGGGGGGGGGGTTCGAGCCCCCCTTGTCCCCCTATATGGGCGCCCTTGATATGAGTATCAATTTTGAAAACTGCTAGTATTATCATATTCTTTGATTTTCAGAGGTAATCTTTTCTTGTCTGGAATAGACTACATGTGTTACTACATAGTTAAAGTATTGCTAGGTAGATGGCGTAAAAAGCAGATTAAATATTACACAATTTCACTTTGCCCCACTATTTCACTTTGCTCCACGTTTCCCTAGATACTGTAATACACAAAGGCGAGTTATCGCAACTGATGTATTTTTGTTGGCCGTATTTTGTTATTTTCTCTCATGCTGTTTCATATTTCAATCTCATGAATTTAAAATGCTACAATTTTTACTGCGTGCATTAGTTTGTTTATGTAAATTAACTCAGTTTATAAGTTATTTTGTTTAATACGTACTTTAATTAAATCGGACCCTCTGGATCCTCTATTATTCCGGATCAGTGAAGTTCTATACTGTATTTGGTTTTGCTACGTCAAAGCGTCTTTTCCTCGGAAATACTTGTTTGGTGATAATGTGTAACTTTTTAGTGATTTCATGGCATTTCTCCCCTCCCCTTTTTTTGTATCTTTGGACTTGCAAAGAAAAAGAAATGACCAAAAGCCAGAGATTCTAAACCTGGGGGTTGTAAAAAAATTAAGGGAGTCGAGAATATATTTCAAACACATAAAGTGAAAAAGTAAAAGTAACTCTAATTTCCGCATAATTTTGAGGTTCCATGTAAATATTTTTAACATTATGCCCGTTTTTAAAGTTTTTAGTGCAGTTTTTGTCCGCACATCCCTGTGAACCTGTATGTCACACCCCGGTCAAGAAAGTGACGCAATTCAAGTTTCGGAAAACGGATAGCTGTTGTTTTAAAATTCAAATCTAAGGTAAGGTTCTTTCTTGCCACAAAACGCGCACAGAGTTAGCTTACATAACTAATGCGTGGTTGTTTAAAATCGATATAATTAATAGTGACCCATCATTATACTCGTAACTTCTTAATTTATAAGAAAAATCTTCGAAATTTAAATATGTATTATTAATTTAGACAATAAAAACTTGCCACTAAACATCACACTATACAGTTGAACTCTCTTAATACAATCACGTTTAATACGAAATCACGGCTAAAGCGAACATTTTGTTCGTTAAGTTTGGTTTGCTATCTAAATACATTGAAAATTTCTCGTATAATACATAAATTAAATTGAAAGTCTCGGCTAAGACGAGCAAAAGTTTCTGACCTCTTTACTTAAAATGTTCATGGTTGAATACTGTAATTTTCTTTTTCAGAAACCATTCATCTTTTTGTAAGGTAGTAGAAGTCTCATTGTGCAAAGAGAAGAAAATATTGAATATTTTATAGCTTTATCTTTACTAATAATAAAGCTGAAAGTCGCTCTGTCCGGAGGATGTCTGTAGAATGTCTGTAGGATGAATGTAGGATGTCTGTGACGCGCATAGCGCCTAGACCGTTGGGCCGATTTTCATGAAATTTGGCACAAAGTTAGTTTGTAGCATGGGGGTGTGCACCTCGAAGCGATTTTTTGAAAATTCGATGTGGTTCTTTTTCTATTCCAATTTTAAGAAAAAAACTATGATAAAAATCGAAATCATCATAACGTGGAACCGTAACATGGGCACAAGCCAATTGGCGAGATACGAAATTATCATAACGTGGAACTGTAACGTGGGTACAAGCCAATTGGCGAGAAAATTCACCATACATTATTTGTAAATATACAGGTGAACCAAAAGACCTTTTAATTTTTCCATTACGGGCAAAGCCGTGCGGGTGCCACTAGAGGAAAATAAAGCTCGAACATTTGTTTACCTGTTGACAACCTATTCCGCGATTGTCGTTTATCATTTTCATTTTTTAAGATTTTCGAAAAACATTCATTTATAAGAAATGAGTGACTAATTTTCTGAATATAATAATTAGTAGTAATGTTTTCGAAATATAGGTAATAATTTCTTCGTTTTTTTTCACAGTATCACTTATTCGCGGTTGTTACGAATAACGGCTAATACGAAAAAATTCGTGAATTTTTGACATTTCGTATTAACCGAGTTCAACTCTAATTGTTTTGCGTCTATCAATTGATATTGATGAAGTAGTGCGAATTCTTGTCACCACCTTGTTTCTCGCAAACAGATTTAGTAGTTACATTGTTCCAGGAAGACTGGAATAAGTATTAACTATGACGAACTAAACGATACTACTTTCATTTTTTTCACATTAAAATTCTTTCCGTGCAGATTATCAAACACATTATTTCACTTCAGTAGGATAAAAATCCGTTATTGCTAAACAAAAATTACTTAAGCTGAAGTTGAGGGAAAAAAAGTTAAAAATAAATCCCTTTTTATGATTACCTATTAATTTCAATGGACAGAAGCATTTTTTCTCTTTCGCGCAGCTAAAATGAATTCTCCAACACAACATATTTTATAAATTTGTAAATAAAAACTAAATTTTTACTTTCACCAAACTCGATTCTCAAGTGAAGCACTATTATGCAGCATCATCGATCAAAACAGAAATGAATTTTTGCTCAACACTCTTTTAAAGAAAATATCAATATTTTCAACCTTTAAACATAAAAACGGGTTGAAAAACTGATAGGTTAATAATTCATTACTTTAGCGCGCTTTTTAAAAGTCGCATTATTTTAATTGAAAATTATGTTTTTCGAAGTCTCAACTTACTTTTCATTTTTTTTTTCTTTCCAATAAATTGCCAAAAAAAGTGGAATATGTATTTTAAGTAAGGCGTTAGCTTTTTTCAATCTAATGGTTCCTTAATTAAAATTGAAAATGCAAAGATCTTTTGGGAACATGTATAAAGTATTTGTTCTAGGTAATTAGTAATGTTATTCGTTTCTGAGCTTCTGCGTTTTTTACTCAGTACTGCAAGTAAAATGATTCTTTTGCTAAGAATCAAAGTTTTTTAAGAACGTTGTTTTTATAAGGCCAAGTAGAAAGTTCGACAGTTGTTCCTATATATATATATATATATATATATATATATATATATATATATATATATATATATATATATATATATATATATATATATATATATATATATATATATATATATATATATATATATATATATATATATATATATATATATATATATATATATATATTTATCAGCGTTTACAAAAGGATTCATTGCTTAAGAATGATAAGTTTTGCGGTTGAGTCGAGATATTTTTTTATTGATAAAACTATTGAAAGGCGATGGATAGTGGAAACATGTATTTCAAGTTCTGTGAAAACGAGTTCGGAAGATTTTGTAAATTGATTAGTCATATCTACGGTTCATAAGAAAAGCGAAACTATGACAATTTTCCAAAATATGGTTAATTTATTAGTAAATTCCGAAATACATGAATAATTACTGACATTACTTACATTTCATCTTCTATTAAAAATTCATCTAAAAAAACCAAGTTTACGTCGAACCTTTACCAAATTTGGAACAGATGCTCTTTGTTGCCCAGGAATTCACATAGAAGTATTTGAAGGCTTTTGATAGAAAATCTGTGAAACGAACTGTTTTCGCCTATTAATAACAATGACTAAAATTTTCGTATTTTAAGGAAATCCAAAGAGGTCAAAATTTAAATTCTGAGTCATGAAATCCTAAATTCATACATTTGATAATCCAAAAGATATGTTGCATTAAAAAGCACCCGGGAAACGCCGGGTAGTAAGCTAGTACATAAATAATAAATTATTTGCATTCGATTATTTATAGAATAAATATTTTTTTTTTTTAACTAAGGAAACACTAATATCACATGGTTCGAAAAGGGATGAAGTTAAAAGCTGCGGAGTGCAGTTACGAGCTACTATATGGTATTTAATCGCTATGGGTTAAAACCATCATTTTTAATAAAAAACCAAAATCTTACCAAACAAACAAATCATACAAAATAGGAAAAAAACATACGAAACAAACATTATATAGATTATATTGAAAGAATTGTATTGAAATCTACTAAACAAAAGTGTGTTATGTCAGCAAGCAGGGGTGTTCCCATAGGGTATACTCCATATATGCCGTATATTCTCAAACATTTTTTTTTAGACATATAGCGTATACGCTCTAGCTTCAAAAATTTTCATTTATTATTCAGATTTTATGGTCGCATTTTTAAAATTTTCTAAAGCAATGAAAGGATTTAGCCACCAGATAAAATTTTTACCAAGGGATCCTTATAGCTGCACATAAAGAGCAGTTATTAATTGTTACAGTGGTAGCTGATTAAAGTTAAATTTCGAAACATATAGGAAGAAAGGAAACTCTAATTTTACTAGATTTTTTCTTTTGTCTGGAAATCCGGGAACTCTATTACCCTTCGGTTACCCTCAAGAACTTCTGGACATATTATGTATGTGATCGCATACACGTATTGTGCATAATGGATTGCTAGAAGTATATCCTCAAAAAAAAAAAAAAAAAAAAGTGTAACCCAAGGAGGTATCCAGAAATTGTTCAAGGAGGAGTTTTTTACCTGTTCTCTTAATACGAATCTGATTTACATCTGCTGGAGGGACAGACGAGCACATAATATTTATTTAAAACAGAATAGAGATTTAGCTCAGGAGAACTTCGAACCTGATTTTTTTTTTTCCTTTTCTGTGACAGAAGTATTTTTAAGTTGCGTTTTAGGGTTTTAATGTAGTGAAATTTCTGGAGGAATGTTTTGAAACCCCTTCCTCTCTCCTCCCCCCACCCAACATCATCGAAAAGCATTGAATCTATACCGATTGAAAACCGCATCGAATATTGCGGTTTTTGGAACTTTAGGTACCAAAAATTACTGCAGGAAAGTCACAGAACTCATTAATTTCCCTAACAATCACTACCTGAGATGTCTACAACCGAGTTTTTAACATAGAGCCTACATTTTGAAAAATGGAGGTCTCCGAACTCCATCTCCAAACATCACCAAAGATCGTCTAAAATTGTCTTTTTGAAACTTAGATTCTAAAAAGTTTCCGAGTGGGAGATTAGATCCTGATTCCTTTCCTTAACGTTTTATCAAAGATGGCCTACACTTTCGTTTTAGGACCTCAATTCGGGGAAAAAAAAAGCTGTGCAGGTACCCTCAAGGGAGGAGCTATCGCCCCCATCGCCCCTCTCTTGTATCCGTCCTTGGTGTAACCAACATATCAGACTCACAGTTGAATTAAAGTGTTCAGTATAGCATACTCGTATTCTGAACTGCAGCGTCCGGGGCTACATATCAATAAAAATTCAACGACAGGAATTTTTCAATTGACAGGAAAATACTCCAAAGACATATTGCTCGTGATATAGCCTCAAATATAGATGGTAAGGACATTTTTATTATTAAATCAGCTCTTTGAACTATTATTGTACAGTAAAACCTGTCAAGTTGACTCTTGACCATCTTTGTAAGTTGACCATCTTTCTATGTTGACCGCTTTTGTCAGGAACGGAATTAGTCCTATCTCATATAATGAAGGAAAACCTCTGTAACTTGACCACCTCTCTATCTTGACCACCTGTCTATCTTGACCACTAATGTACGCGAAATTTGGTTTTGGAGTATTGTAAAAAACCCTTTGTAAATTGACCACTTGTTTTTTTTTTTTTTTTTTTTTTTTTTTTTAACTTCCTTCAGCAAATTATTTTATTTTATTATTTATTTTTTTATTATTTCTTTTCTTTTTTTTATAGCTTTCTAAAAATGTTTTTAATGCTTTGATGACGGACTAGCATTTCACTAACTAAACAGCAGCATAAAGCTTATGCTGTCTTTATTCTCCAAACTTGTTTTTCATTTGTTGTTCTATTTGAGATACCTTTTTGTACGATTTTCAATGAAAATAGGTGTGAGTAGAAAAGTTTCAAGTCTTTTCTTTCAGTTGCAATATGTTGTTGCAACACAGGAATTATGCTAAAAAGAGCAGGCCCGGATCTATACATTTTGCCCCCTTTCCCTACAACAAAATATGTAGGGCCTCTTCATAGTGGCCAGCAACGTCTATTTGTAAAGTGAATAAGTCTTAGTGCTAGTTTTTTTTCTATTTTTCTTCAATTTCTAGGGCCGTTAATCCTTTTAAGGACGCGAGCCCCCCGCACTGCTGGTACACAGATCTTATCCTGCTAATGAGTAAAGTTACATGTTTCTGGTGCAAGAGATTAAGAGATAGGACATTTTCAGTTTGCCTTTATCAACTCGGAGAGTCGAGCTTGTTGCTCTTTTTGCTATAAATTTTATATAAAAGGGCTTGAAAAAGAAATTTAGTTGAATTTGAGGTTAATAAAAAGTATGAAATATTTTATATCAAAATTAATTGAAAATGGAGAAAGCCAGAGAAAATTAGCCAGCCCATATGGAATTTCTAAAACTACAGTGTCTAATATAGTTAAAAATAAGGGAAAAAATAACAAAAATCTTTGAATAGTATTTTTAATTGTTGTTTTACTTTCAATAATATTAAACAATGAAAGTGAGTTGAACAGAAAAAATAAGGGTGATTTACTCAAAAAATGAATACATGGTGCAAGAAATGAAAAAAAAAAAAAATAAAAAAACATTACCGCCCTTTATAAGTTAACCACCTGTCTAAGTTGACCACCAAAATACTGCACTGTGAGTGGTCAACTTACACAGGTTTTACTGTATCATCATTTTGAAAGAACACCAAGGCCTCATTAGTTCACTTTCGCACGCGAATGTCACGTGTTCCTTTTAATCTATTATTTCTATCCTAGGAAACTTCAATGCATTAATATTATTATGAATGCAGCTTTTGCAAGATAAGCGTGTTTTGGGGCGCAACAATGCATTTAATAAGCCATTTAAAAAACTCTTAGAAAACCTCCATTCTCCATGTGTTGTATCATATAAATCTTTTCAAAGTTATAATTTTACAAACTATATTGTATTAAGGTGAAATGATATATTTCAATGAAAAATAATTTGTACTCTAATGGAGTTATTTCCTTCAGTCAAAAGTACTACTTTTAGTCACTAAGTTGATAGAATAAGCAAAAAAAAAAAAAAAAAAAAAAAAAAGCATGGAGCGAGAAAAAAACTTTTATTTTCCCAACTCTTAATTTTTAATTTTTTTTTTTAAATGTCCGATTTTTAAAATAAGGTTTTATGGTCTTTATGACGTCACAAATGATGTACTTTGGCGCATCTGTCTACCGCGTTTCCACGTTATGATAATCAAGAAGTGAATTAAATATTGCACTCTACGCTTGCTATCAACCATATGTTGCCAACACATGTGAGTATAGACGCGAATAAAATAAGTCGCTCAGTGAATTATCCTATTTGTGATGTCATCGGCAGAAGCGTAAACAATGAAAGCGCGCGATTAAAATATATTTTTTAAAACATTAAAATTAGTCAAACTATTTAAAAAATGGTCAGATCCTATGTTTTTCAGCATGCTCTTTCAAAAAAAAAAAAAAAAGACATTTAAAATTTTGGAAACGACCCCATTGTAAAATTGGAAGTCTACGAAAACTGGAATAAGGGAAAATTTGTGGTAATGTATATATATGTGCTCAAAACACCTTATCTGCGGACATAAAACTCAGCACTGTTTATTTAATTTTATTATTTTTCTAATCATATTGTCCATTTTATGGCGTTTTTTGAGTCATTTGATTCTTGTCATCTAAATCAGAGTATTCCGTACGCATAAATTTGAATATTATAAAAATATTATTGAGGTTATTTAGTTTCGAATAAGATCCATACTAGAATTAAGATTTTTTAAATTGCATAATAATAAAGTTTGGTTTAAAAAGCACTTAGCTTTTTGAAAGTACATTTAGAATTTTTTCAAAACTGGTAATGAATGTTGCTTTCTAAAAGAGTAAATCATTAAATTCTAAAATGCACGATAAGAGATTTTCAACTATTCGAAGCAGGGAAGGCCTGAGAAAAAAAAGTTTTGCACATTCATAACATCGCTAAGAGAGGATGATTGGAGATGCTTTTATTTGCTGTTTCTCCCATTTCTTTTGCCGTTGAAATTCCTCAAAACATTAAAGCAAAATGTTTTTCAAACGACCTAAAAGGGTTAGTAAAGTCGCGTGTATCAGATCAAACAAAGTTTATTTTTACAAAACTAACTTTTTTGTTTGAGCAAACAAGAACCGAGCTTTTGTGCTATTTGCGTTCTATCATGTTATCCTTACCTTTTTTTTTTGGCCCCTTCAGATTCGAAGCTTCCGGATGTGACTCTATGCTTTGGTTCCTTCTCTTATCTAAAGCGAGCGAGGCGTATCGAAAAATAATTCGGCCGGACTCGTTTAGTTCTTTTATTTAAGCGAATTTCATTCCAAGTGGAATTCTTTTATCAATGTCGACAGAGAAATTATTTACTGTACACTTGCGAAAGAGAATGAGAGTTCCATAAGCATATTAAAAAAAAATGAAAGAAACTAAGTATTTGATATCACTATATACTAAAAATTAAAAGAACAAAAATAGGGCTGTTTCCGAAATTTTAAAAGCATTTTTTTTCTGAAAGAGCATGCTTAAAAATATAGGATTTAACCATTTTTTAAAAATAATTTGGCAAAGCTTAGTATTTTTTAACAATTATTTAATCGCTGCGCAGATTCAGTTTCCTTTTTTAGGCTTCTGCATATGATATTTCAAGTGATGAAATGCCATTCACATTTAATGCAGAGAGCAATAATTCGCTTCTTTACTCACATGTACTAGCAACGATATGGTTGATAACAAGCACTTTTATTCACTTCTTGATTATCATATCCTGGAAACGTGGTAGATGGCAAGCATAAGCATTCAGCGCGCCACAGGAGTAGCGCACCAAAGTACATCACATGTGAAATCATAAAGACCACGTCTTATTTCCAGAATCGGACACTTAAAAAAAAAAAAATAAATAAACGTTGGGAAAATGAAAGTTTTTTTTCGCTCCATGTTATTTTTTTAAGCACTTTTATTATACTTGGCCTGATTGTCACGGAAAAATCTGAGGCCTGCTTTTGCTTATATCCCAGTAATTAGACCACTTAGAGATTTCGGGATTTCACTAAATGATTTGCTTAATCTTAAGGTACAACTTAAAGCTAAAAATTTCAATTCTAAAATAAAATTATTTTTTCGGTTAGAATGGAAAACATCAAATTTCATGTAATTTTGTCATTAAATGTTTAAATATAGTACCCATTGTTACAAATTTTGCTGCCTTACAACATTAACATTAATAGTATTTACAATAAAAATTTTGAATCAAGGCTTTACTGGAGCAAGCATGAAATTTATCAATTATCATTGCTTTTTTAGGATTTTTATCCTCATCTATGCCAATTAAGGCCCCTATATATACGAGTCGGCGCATCAGCTTAAGATCAGCCATTTTGGATCGGATCGCGTGTTCGAGTGGTTGTCTTTTCTGTCGAGTTATCGCGTTTGGTGATTGTTCACTGCTAGCGATTATTAGCTGCGCGTGAATTTTTATTAAATAAAATATTACTTACGACAAATTTGGCGAAACACGAAACTTTGCTTTGGTAACGTTGCTCCGCAACAATGAAAATTCCGATCCAAAATGGCTAAACTTAAGCTGATGCGTCGGCCTATCTATATAGCGGCTGTAATGCCAACAATCGAAAACGAGGCTAAGTAAAGACACATATTAGGATCTTTATCACGAATAACTTGTATGTTGTAAAATATGAATTAGTTTCGCAAACCTTTAATATTTAAATGGTTAATTAAATTAGCACACAAATAAATCCTAGAGGGGAACAAGGATTAATTTTTGTGCCAAATGCTTAAAGTTTTAGACACGAACACAGTTTTTTCCTTTTAGTATAAAGCATTTATATGAAAAAAAAGAAATGAAATTTCGCGATAGTAACGTTATTCTATTTCTGAAATACATTTACACTAAAAAATAAAATAACAGAATTTTTGAAAAAATACCAAGCACTTTTCAAAATGCACTCAAAAGGATAAAATAACTTTTCTGGATTAGAAATGACAATATTAAGTATTCCTGTAGTTTTCAATTAAACTAAGAAAACGACTCCACAAATGAGGAAAAATGCGGCTCAAGTCAATTCAAACCAAAATTTCCCAGAAAAATATGCATGTTTCAATACTTTAGTTTATGACAGAAAATTAGATGATAATAAGAAATTTTCTACCAGACTTGAGCCGCACTTTTCCTCGTTTGTGGAGTCATTTTCTTGAAATAATTGAAAACTACAGGAATGTTTCAATATTGTCCTTTTTGACCCAGAAAAATTATTTTGTCCTTTTGAGTGCATTTTGAAAAGTTCTTAGTATTTTTTCAAGAATTCGTTTTTTTTTGCTTATTCTAGCAATTTCAGTGGCTAAAAGTAGTACTTTTGACTGAAGGAAACATCCCCATTCATTGAAATAAATTTAACCAATTTTCGAAATTCGATGTAATTCTTTAGAATGCGTGCTGTCTTTGAGGGTATCCTTGAGCCAGTCTGGATAACCTTGACCACTTCATGTTTTTTATATTATAATCTGTTTTGAAACCTTTTAAAAGCAGATGTCTTATTTTATATCCTCGCCATCTATTATTCAAGTCGATTTTACTTGAAATAAATAAATTTGTGGAATTTTTTCTACTACGACTTTGAAATTCTGAAGTGCAAAACTTTTGTGTGACTGAAGTGGTATAAGTTTTTTTTTTTGTGTGACAAAAAGTCGTCTATGCGCTCTTTTCATTTTCTTTCTGTCTTTCACGTTGTCCGTGGTTGCATGTACGGCCTTGAATGCAGCTGTTCATTATCAACAGCATCTGTTGAAACACGAGCTTATGACCAAGGCATTTCGAGCATTGTTTAGTGTTCTAGTTGTTTATAAACTATTTTCTTCAGTAAAGTACATAATTTCATTGTGAATATGTCTGAAACGTTTTGACCGGGACTCGATCCGGGGTCCAATTGATTTGAAGTTTAACGCTCAGCCAATTGAGCCACTGTGATAGTCAGTCAGATTGCGCTGTTCCGTAACATTAGAATCTGTACGAGAACGATAATTTCTCTTCTTAGGAACAAAAAAGATGATGCACATAGACATCCATGTATGTAATTTTATCTAAATCAATGAATGATAAACACAACCTATGCTTTTCAAAAGTGATTGATGAATACACCCAAACCTGTTTTTATGCGGTGGATAGGAACCGTATAAAAAATCGCATAAAAAAATTGTTCAAAACTTCACGAGTAGCTTTAAAAAGTTGTTTTCGCAACACGGTTAATTTTTTTTTTATATGGTGGATAGGGATCGCATAAAAAAAAGTCTCACATAGAAAACCCCCCCAAAAACTTACAAATTAATCTTTAAACGAAATCAAAATAAACCAAGTGATGATAATTTTTGCCGAGTAGTCGGAAAAAATTTCCGAATAAGGAAATTTTTGGTATAAACTACCTCGTACGCTTTTTAAAAATAATTTCGTCTATTGAATCCCAATCTGATTGAGATTTTAATATTAGTGCACAAAAGATTCGCACAGAACAAATCGCAAAAAAAGGGAGAAAAGAAAAAAAAAAATCAAAATAACGCTCATTTGGTGGCAGAAAGAAGGCCAATAATTTTCTTGTGAAGTGTATCTAAATTTTTTCACCTTTGGTGACACCTCCATTCAAAAAGTAGGAGATTGTAAAAATGCTAAAGGACCCTAATGCAGTAAAATAAGTGAAAACCAGAAAAATGAAATTGAGCCTGATGTATGGAAGAAATTTCAAAATCCTTCCCGTTTGGATGTTGATTTTAACTTTCGTCAATGTACAATCTTGAAGCAGCTGAATGTCCATCAGGATAGGATATTCTTCTTAACATTAATGAGGAAAAGAAAGAATCACATCGGAAAAAGGAAAATGATGCAAATGCAAATCCTAGCAGAAATCTTTTGTTTCAATATTCAGGTAAAATCAACTGTGGAGGATGCAGTGTGTTTTGCTTAAAACGTATTGGAAAATTTCCTGGATAAAACAGTAATAAAAAATATAAAACAGAAAAAAGCTACCAATTTCTTTAAAAAGTTTTAAACTGAAAGTAAGTACAGTAAAACCTGTAAAGTTGACCACCCTTGTAAGTTGATTACCTGTCTATGTTGACCACCAATATATGCATCAAATTTGGCTGAGAATCATATAACAAACCCTTTGTAAGTTGACCACCTGTCTAAGTTGACCACTAAAGTACTGCACCGCAAGTGGTCAACTTACACAGGTTTCACTGTAATTGTTTTATTCTGATTTGCATTACAATTTAAAGGCTGTACTAAAAATCACTTTTAACAAATGTTTTTGCAAGTTTTCTTTTGTTGCACTTTTTGTTTTGCAATAAAATTGTATATACATTTCTTTTTTAAGTTTTCAATTCGTCAAGTTTTTGATACTCGATGTTTTTTAACTTCCAACGACGCTTTGAGTTTTATTGTACCTTTACAGTATATTTATTTACGCTGGTGTATGTATGGGGTTTCGGATTGTTTAATTGTCAAAAACGTGGTCGCAATGTGAAAAAAAGTTGAGAACCAGTCGGTTTGCTGATTGCATATGAAAACATGGACTGGACACTCACTGCATTAGCCACTAACCTCATGAGCAGCCATGAAATCAACCGCTCGCGTTAACCGGTTATTCTATTCGATTACACAAAATAATGGTACATTTAAAAAAAATGAGAGGAAAAAAAAAGAAAAGAAAAAACAACGTTGCAGTTATTGATTGTAAATAAAAATTTAATACTTTTTCTTTCCACAAAACTCGCACACAGTTAACTTTCACAACCGGTGCGTGGTGGCGCATAAACAGTACAATCAATTGTCACACAACATTAAGTTTTCATAATTTAGAAGAAAAACTTTCGAAATTTAAGTATGGCACTATTAATTTAGACTACGAAAATCAATTAGTAAACATTACACCCAAATCGTTTTGCGAATATTTTTGCATTTGAGAATAAATTCCTGAAAATTAGCGTTGCGTAAAACCTTGGTTTTCTAAAATGAATTTTTTTGCTTATTTTTTTTAATAGGTGCTGCTATTATCGCATGCGTGAGATACGTTTTAAAACAAGCATTCTAGCAGAATACAACTAACTTGAGAAATTCACGTCATAAACACAATGGGTTACCACATCATTAGGCAAAGTATCTTTCTGATTTTCTGCATTTTACACACCTTCTTTCCTGTTTGGAACAAGTCGTAAAGCATTATTACAGTCGGAGAATGAAATGGCAACAGATTTCAACGTCCTTAAGGGGAGGGGGCAACATTAGTAGTGAGATAAATTGGTAGTGGCTGACATTAAGGTAAATATTGCGCACTTATGACGTTTCAACAAACTATTTGAAATGTATTCGTGAATATTTAGTGATAACACGCATAATAATATATTCAATCAGCATGGGTCTTTCTAATGCTTAGTTTTCAGTTGGAGACTTGAATAGAGCTTTTAAAACTTAGAAATTAACTTTAATAGTTTGTTTTCAACATTTGCCCCTTAATAGAAAAAATAAACTTAGTTCAACATTACACAGACCCAGATCATAGACAAAAAAAAAAAAAAAAAAAAAAAAAAATATTGTGGAAGATTCATTTTAAATAATGGTAAAAAAATTCTGATATCTTATCACAAAAAGGCTATGCAAAAGCTTTTTGAGAAAGCTTTTTGTTCTTGACTAAATATTTTCGACTCATGTTTCCGCCAGTTTGCAACCAACTTATAACTAGTACTACTTCATTGTAATTGGCCAATACTGTAAAGAAGTTGATTCCTATTGGTACAAAGAAACACGTGTAACTAGTCTCAGAACCAAAAGTAGTTGAAGAAAACTCATTTTCAAGTTTTTGATCTATTGTTTAATTGGTTATAACTAGTTCTTTTTAAATTGTCATTGACAAATATAGTTAGGTAATCTATTTCCTGTTGGTTCAACGAATCAAATGGAACTAGTCTGAGTACTAAAAGTAGTTAAGGAAAACTCATTTTCACGTTTCAGAGCCATTCTTAATTGATGACTTTATTGCCCCAGTAGAACCAGAACCTTCATTAATTCAGATTTAAAACCTTCGAAAAATAATTTGCAAGATAAACTTTTTGTATTACAAAGCTCAATGTCCATGTAGAGCGCTCAAAATGGTTCGTAACCGTGAACTTCTTCAATTTTGTATTAGAAGAAGCGACTGTAGCTACGTTTCTAAAAAAATAAAATAAGATTGGGTCCAAAGACCTCTTGAATTGTAATGAACGCTAAAGTAGTCTTATTCATTACGTCATTAAAATAATTGTAATTGGCTAAGGGACCACATCAGAACAAAGCTGCAGAAAAATTGTTTAGCTTCAAAAAGACAACCAGAAAAAACAGTTTGCTTTATAATAAATTCACGACGCTAGAAGATAGTTTTATGTCACTACTGGTAGAAGACTCCTTACAAAATAGGGCGTGGCTTAGCAGTGGAAACTCTGGATTTTTGAATCTGACTTTTTACTAATTTAAGAAGGGAATGCTCGGAAAGTAATGTTGTTCATTGACAGCATAGCCTCCAGAAATGTTTGAAAAATCCTCATACATATAATAGCCAATGACTGAGTAAAGCTCCTGACATCATCAACAATGAAACTTGCGCCACGGCATGATAATTTGTTATAGTATGTTTTGGTAGTGTTTAACATGCAAGGAAAGGCTTCATTGTGATGAGGCTGAACTGGATCCGGTAACTTAACTCTTATACTGGTAAGACTGTGTCAATTCAGGGGAAAGAAGAATAGAAAAAGTGATTAACGATAAATGCTATCTACTGGAGTTTAGGGTTCATCCACTGGACTTACGGTTAAAATTTCAATTATCAAAATGTTACCAAACAAGCAAAAACTTCGTTTCAAATGTAGAAGCAATTTTCACCCGTCATATTTTGACGGGCGATTTTCTAGTATTTGAATAAAATCCTAAAATTATCAATTTCAGCATTCAGAACAACTTATTCAACTGCAGCGCTAATTTAGGACACCATTTTCGACCTAAATGTAGCGACTAATTAGGAACGGAGGAAGCATCCGCAAATATTTACCTCGAAAAAAAGCTGTAAGCCCAATCGAAGTCTGAGTTACAAGTTTTACGAATTGTCTCATCAGGGATGTTCCCGAGTTTTAATAACGTCTGGGACAATCTTGCCATTAATTAACTTCGCGTAAATCAAGATCTCATTACATGTCAAGATTAAATTGCGTCTCTTTCCACTCGGGGATAAGTTAGGTATTGTGTTTGTTCTGCTCAGGTCCCTTTGGCGACAATCCAGCGACCCTATGAACATTATTTGCTTTGCTGCTGCAAGACGCATGTCATACGAGTTTTCGTATCGTTCTGTTTCGAACTGACGGTTTGCTAGTTACATCTCAGTAGAGTTAAAGACATTGTAATACGGTGTTAAATTCCCATACATTTCAATATATTTGTTGAAATCTGAATATTTTTTTTTTTCACATGAATTGCTTATTTTCTTATTTTCGATTGTTTAAAATATTTCAGCTTTCTAAAAGTTTTTTTTGATCACAACGGTAGTAAATACTAGGCTTGTCAAATTTCTGAAATGTTCAACCGGGACACCGGAATGCCCCCCCCCCGAGTCAATAGTATTCAAAAGGTTACACATCCCTATGGTTACTAATTTTGAACCTAAACCAGGGGTAACAATAAATGACACAAGCAGATAGATTTGAACAATTTATTTCTTACACGCAAAAATTTGTAAGTTATACTTTAGTAAGAAGAAATACTTTGAATGATTAATAAACAATTGAACAATAATTTGCTTTTGATCTTGATGCAAAAATCCTTACAAGCTAATCCGATATTAATTTTTATACCAATGTTTCAAATAACGAAGCAGTTATCCTAAATAATTTTTCACAATTAATTATTTTTAGATTTTTTTTTGGTTATCTGTAACTAAATCTTTTACCCGGACGTGAACCGGCCGGGAAACCGGGATTTTGCCTGAAAACCAGGACTGTTCCGGTCAAACTGGGACGTCTGGCAAGCCTAGCAAATACCATCAGTGAAAATTATCTGTATTATTTCTGTTTGTACTATACTATTCAATTTGATTGGGACAAAGTAATTTTTTTACGGATTCTCAAATTGATTTCTAGCAAGCTCCAGAAGTTCCCTCTAGAGTTCTTTCTCCTTAATGCCGTCTACTGGCTGTCAGTTTAAACTGTTTAAAACTATTTTCATGGGCACTCCAATGGGAGGTTACTGTGACCTTAAACCAAAATCCTTATTCGACAAATTTGGAGACAAAATTGCAACATTGAGATTTTTTTCCTTTTTTAAAAGTTTTTAAAATTGTTTTTGATGATGCCTAATGATCCTTTTCATTAGGTGTTATGTAGTATGTATGGTAACTTATTTTATCTTTCCGTAAAATTACAGTTATATTCGGCAAATGGAATTTTTTTCCCCAAACGTTTTAGTTTGGGCGCCCTTAACTATTTTAGAAGAGATATTAACGACATTGACCACTTCTTTAGTTTGCTTCGGTGAGAACAGGAAGTCACGTTTTGCATTCGTTCGTTTTATTGTTCTAAGAACGAATATAACGCATAGAAAGTTATAAAGATACTTGTACTTAACAGTCATGTATCTATACCTGTAAAAGTAATACTTCCGTGAATTTCATTGGAAAATTGAGCCTTTCTCGACTTCTGAAGATATGCATTGAAAATGGATCTTTCCTCTACCAAGTCAAGTAAAGATAAATGCTCTTTAAAATAGGATTGCTTCTTATTCCAAAACAACATAATTAGACCTACACGAACCAACCATTAACACGAACCTAACATTACCTACAACAACATACATTGTTGTTGTAAAGTAATATTCTACTTGTAGATAACCTCCGACAAGTAGGAACTTCTAGACATTGGATTTCTTGTAGGTAACCTCCAAGACATCTAATGTCTATTGGTATTGATATTCATTCTTCGTGTAGGCAACGGAGATATCTCACTGTTGGTCAGAAGAGATGTTTAAAAGAGTTCCCCTTTTAAACAAAAACCACAGTAAAAATATTTTAATGGCTATGTGTATGTTAAGTATCTTTGCTAACTTTCTAGACGTTATATCCATCGATACACTAAGACGAATGAATGCGAAACGTAACTTCCTCTGCTCACAGAAACTGAAGATTTGTTAAATATTACTAATTTCTCATCTAAACTAGTTCTAAGCAGTCGAAACTGATATTTAGATGACATTAAAGCAGGTATAACTGTTTAGTGAGACCTGTTGGTGGTAGTTGTCAGTCATCTTAAGAGTATGGGAAAAGTTACCTTAGCCCCCAATTAATTCGAAAAATACACAATCGAACTCACTTACAATAAGTGTGAAGGAACCGTAATACTTTCTCTTTATAGCCGAGTGCTCGTAAAAAACGGGTCTTCTTAAATATTATATGGGGTTGTTTCCTTTAGTCAAAATTACTACTTTTAGTCACTGAAGTTAATAGAAAAAAAAAAAAAAAAAGGAGCGAGAAAACCTTTCTTTTTCTCAACGCTTAATTTTTAACTCATTTTTTAACTGTCCGATTTTGAAAATAAGGTGGGGTCTTTATGACGTCACAAATGATGTACTTTGTCGCATCTGTCTACCGCATTTCCACGTTATGATAATCAAGAAGCGAATTAAATATTGCGCTCTACGCTTGCTATCAACCATATCGTTGCCAACACATGAGTAAAGAAGCGAATTAAATATTTCGCTTCGTAAATGGCATCAATGAATGACATTTACTCATTTGTGATGTCATTGGCAGAAGGATAAACAATGAAAGCTCACCGATTAAACTATTTTTTTTGTAAATGTTTAACTTGGTCAAATTATTTCAAAAATGGTCAGATCCTATGTTTTTAAGCATGCTCTTTCAGAAAAAAATACTTTTAAAGTTTCTGAAACGACCCCATTTTTATAAATGTGCAAAGAAGTTGATTATTTTGGTTTGAACTGTCTTATGATCTCTTGTTTTTCAGAGGTTACTCCTCGCTAGAAAAGCATTGTCCTTTGCACCCAAGAACACTAGACCATACGCCATTGACAATGGTAGGTTTTGAAATTCTTCACATTTGTTCATTCGCTATTTTCATCGTTGTATTTACTACTTTTTAACTGCTTTACCTTTGTAATGTTAAAGGCATTTTTTCCTAAGTTAAACTGAAGAGGGGAAATCGGTCAACATTTAATGAATCACAAAACTATTGCTCGCTATAACCTGGGTTCAATCGTTAAAAGCGAGTCATGTTTCCGTAGACTTAATATTGTTCCAACCAAGTGCATTTCCCAATTCTTCGCAGAATCCAGGTTCTCGTTCAATCAGGGCTCGTTATAAGCTGGTTTGACTGTTGTATATTGTGATTGTGTTGTTCAAAGAAGATCCAGTAAAATACCTAATGCATTTCTTTGTTACCACCAAGGGCAAGATAGTTTCAAAGAAAGTTTTCAAAGCTAGACAAAGATTCTGTACTTATTTAGTTACTTATTTTTTAACTTCAATTTGGACACATTGCAAAGAATGTCCACATTACTTTTCCCCCTGAAATTTAAATCGCAAGTGATTACTTACAATGTTTGAAACTTTTTCACAATTTCAGAAAAATTTGAAGGCGTACAGGCGTAGCCAAATACTTAGTACTGAAATTCTACTTAAAATCATTGCAAAAAAGAAGTCTTTGATGTCGGCAAATATTTAGCATTTCAATAGCTTTTGGTTTTAGTTGAACATTTTTGACTCTTTGCTTCAATTTCAAATCGTCCAGACGTTTAATAACGCAAAATTGCCCCTAGCTATTCATTAACCTGCCGTGAATTTTTGCTATCAGAGAATTTTTCACCGTTTTCAAATAGAGCAGGAAATGTGTTGTGTTTGTTTCAGAGCTCCTTCGGCAAAATGGCGACGTCGCCGGAAACGAGAATTTTCCATTTCGTTACGAACGGATATCTCGGTATTTATTAAACGTTTTCACTGTCACAGACACATTTTCAATTCAACAACGCTTTCTGTATTAATCTTTCTGGATTTTGTTGCATTAGAAAGTGTAATCATGGAAACGCAATTTATGAAGGATTTTAAAGAAGAAGCAGAAAATAATTTAAATTCGTTCTTGACAAATCCTTATATTTGTAATAACCAATGATCAAATAACGCTTCTTACGTCATCAGCAATGAAACTCGCGCCACGGCATGATAATTTGATAATCTGTTTTCGTTATGTTTTCTTCTATATCTAATTGCTGTAATTTATAGAAGAACAAATTGGATTAGTGAAAATTTTCCTATTTCTGCCCCAACGAAAACTACGAGCCTAACTGGTTTTGAAATGATTGTAATGTTGTTTCATTTATTAAAAATGTTAAAAAATTGTAACTTGATTTTCATAATATTGTTTGATTTACGGGCTTACTCTCTCCAGCGCCATCTTTTGGAAAAATTTTGAACTATCATCAGGAATTCCGGGAGGAAAAAATTTATGTCCTGTCCATGAGTTTACTGCAAAAATGTTTTTTTTTTTTAATAACCTTACCGTTTTCCTGTTATAAATTTTTGAAAACTGTCAGTCTATTTCAGGACACCCTGCATATACGGAGAAATAGAAAATCCAAGCCAAGCCATGCTACTATCATGATTTTACTTTATAGCAAGAATTGAAGGCCTCAGTGAAAAAAACATCAATGTTTTAAAAAATGTTTTTTTTTTTTTTTTTTTTTTTTGAGCAATCATGATTGCTTATTGTTCTCATTTGACTGTACCTGACGTTACGCTGATTTTATTTTCAACTCACCTTCCTCTGCAGGCCTGCTCCTCTGGTCCTGAGCACTGTCCCCTGGAATCTGCTTCTTCTGGTCGGTGGCGTCCATGTCCTGGACACACGCACGCTCATTTACATACACACAAACACGCTCATACACATATACACACGCCTACGTGCATACACACTGGTTTATACATACAAACACACACACAACTTTACACATGTAACCGCCCAGAAGGAGGGGCAGGCATGGGGGGGGGGGACCAGAAGCTGTTTCTAGAAACAATAACTCCAATAAGTAGTGTCCTGCCGCAACTCGTGATTGCGAAACATATTATTTGAATTCAAAATTTCAGAATTCAAATTAATTAATTTTTTTTTGAGCAATCACGAATTGCTTATTGTTTTCATTTGACTGTTGAATAATGTCTTTTGATTCCCCCCCTCCGCCTTCCTCTGCAGCACCACCGTCGCCCGGCCCCTCCCGATGCAGCTCCTCTAGCGAGCAAAGTCTCCAGGTTTCGAACATATCCTACACACACGCGTACATACACACACACACACACGCACGCCTGCACATACGCACACCTACATGCATGAATGCTTACACACACGCGCTTACACACTCGCGCTTACACACACACACACACACACACACACACACACACTCATGTGAACGCCCACAGACACATGAACGCTTACACACACACGCACGGGCATACACACACACACGCGCGTGCATGCATACATACACACGCGCGTGCATGCATACATACACAAGCATACGTCTCACACGCTCGTGATTGCGAAAACCATAATTTGAATTCAAGATGCCAAAAATTCAAATTTCCTTTTTAATGTTTTTTCTTTTAAATGCATTTTGGTGTTGTCTTACACAAAACACAGCAACATAGTGTCAAAGCTTACCTCATGGGTAGTAAAGTGATGTCAGATGTTCAATTTCAGGAAAATGCATACTAAAGTTATTATCTCTTGACTGTTTTAATCAAATTCCAAAAGGAAATATTTCGAGTACTTGAAGATACAACTTATAGAAGCCATGACTCTTCACGCAATTAAACGTTCATCAGCTTCAATGTCCGAGGCAAAAGAAATAAATAAACTCCAAAGTGATTTAGTAAAAAAAAAAAAAAAGAAAGAAAATAACGATGATAAATAAATTAAAAATAAATATTGAACTAAACACGTAGAACTTGAAAGAAAATGAGAATAAAGTTGTTGAGGGAAATTATAATCTTAACTCTTGATATATAGAACTAGTACATAGAAGAGCTAAAAATAAGGACAACCTTTTCCTAACATGAAACTATGCTACGGAAAGTTTTGCTGCACAAGTCAATATCCAGTAATTTCTATCTGTGGTGTGACATAATTGAAACAGATTAAATAACTTCCAAATCTATGCTTAAACGGAAATGTTATATCAAACAGCGTAAAGGCGTATTTCTATTAATTTTACGGAAACAAATTTGAGCATCCGTAATTACGAATAATTTGATAATCGTTCTCGTTTTCCGAACAATAATGGTTTTTATGGAAGACGGTGGAAGCACTTCTTTAGTGCGGCAGGGAACCTATGATTGCAGTTGGAATGAAATACGCAATCATCTCGAAATGAGTAATTATTAAGGGTATATATTTGATTCGGCACTCAATACAAGGCTGATTAGTTGCTTAGAAAAATGACAAAAAGTCATCTGTGGGCGATTTGATATCGATTTTTGCTTGATGCTTGAATAAGAAGTTAGACTTTTGCAAAAGCAGTTTCTTTTCTGGTAGTATTATTCTGGTATATTGATTCTTAAACAAGAAGTAATATTCAATTAAAAATTAAAAAATATCCTGACCCTGAATGATGACGTCATAATGAGGTATATCTTGCTGGTCAGAACACACAAAATCTAAATATATGTTTAAATTTTCCTCGATAGCACAGGAAAAAAGGGGAAAAAATCACAATTGGGTTGTTTCCGAAATTTGAAAAGTATTTTTTTCTGAAAGAGTATGCTGAAAAACATTGGTTTTAACCATTTTTTAAATAATTTGACAAAGCTTAGAATTAAAAAAAAAAAAAAAAAAATCGGTGCGCAGATTCAATTTTATTTTTTACGCTTCTGCTCATGACATCACAAGTGATGAAATGCCATTCATTGATGCTAGAGCCGCTATATAAATAGGCCGACGCATCAGCTTAAGTTTTAACCACTTTGGATTGGATTTTTCATTGTTGTGGAGCTAGTGCTACCAGAGCAAAGTTTTGGGTTTTGCCAAATTAGCCAAAAATAATACTTTACTTAATAAACAATTCACGTGCCGCTTATAATTGCTCGCAGCGAAAAATCACCAAACGCGCTAACTTGCCAGAAAAGACAACCATTCAAACACGCGCACCGATCCAAACAACCATTCAAACACGCGCACCGATCCAAAATGACTGATCTTAAGCGACGACTCGTCTATATAGGGGCCTTAAGTGATGCCATCAGCACAGAGCAGAGCGCAATATTTTGGCATTAGACAAAGCTAAAAGTATTATAAAGCTATAATACTAATGAATTTTATGTTTGCCTCAGAAAAACCTTCATTCAAAATTCTCATTAAGATTGCTATTAATATTATTGTTTAATGGCAACCTTTCTTTAAACAATGAGTAAACATTCAGCAAGCCAAAGTACATCACTAATGACGTCATAATGACCACGCCGTACTTCCAAAATCGGACGTAAGAAAAATTTAAGTAAAAAATAATTATTGGAAAAATAAAAGTTTTTTCTGTCTCCACATGTTTTTTTTTCTTTTTTTGTTTACACTATCGATTTCAGTGACTAAAAGCAGTTCTTTCGACTGAAGAAAACAACCTTATTGGGATCCGAAATTTAAAAGTATTTTTTTCCGAAAGAGCATGCTTAAAAACACATGATTTAACCATTTCTTAAATAATTTGACAAAGTTTAATATGTTAAAAAATTATTTTAATCGGTGCGCAGTTCAAAACAAAATCCTTCATTCAGTAAGTTACCGCCCTATAGCCAGGGCTAAGGCAGAAATACATGAAATACACCGCCAGCTCAGTCAATTCCAGCCGAGGACTGCAGTTTCGTGCTTCTGATGAGTGCTAATAAGCACGAAACTGCAGTCCTCGGCTGGAATTGACTGAGCTGGCGGTGTATTTCATGTAAAATCCTTCATACTGAAAAAAAATCGTTCTTTCAATTAATACTAATTTCGAATAAGTTTTCACTAACTGCGAAAGAATGTTAAATAATTAGGATTTAAACCAATATTTCTGGTAATTAAGTTCTAGTAAGATGAGAATCAGCTAAGAACACTCTCGAATCATAAAAAGTATCAAAAGCGGTTAATCCGTTTGAGAGTTCCGATGCCACAGACAGGCACACACGTCTAACTTATAATTCCCTTCGCTTTTGCGTCGGGGGCTAAAAATAGGCAGGATTATTGTTAAATACTGTTCGTCGCTGTTTCTTAAGAAATAGAAAATCGCCCATCAAGATATGACGGGTTAAAATTGCTTCTACATTTGAACGAAGCAAGTGCCTGTTTTGTGATATTTTTTGACAGTTGAAATTTTAACCCTAACTCCATTGGATCAACCCTAAACTCCAGTAGATAGCGCTCATTGTTGACTACTTTTTCGTTTCTTCATTCCCCTGAAATGACAGTCTTACCAGTTGCTTATCCTCACTCTCCACAAGATCCACGATCCCGTTGAATGTAAGGAAGTCGAAGACCAAAAAGGGATTGCTATAGAGATCCTCCATAGAGAGTCCCATGCAATCCAAAATGTGAACTGGAGGTGCCTGATGACTTAGGCACTTGGTACAAGTGGCAAAAGTTTTCCAGTCCTCGTTGAAAGTGAGGCACTTGATGTGACCACTAGCAAGTCTTGAGAGAGCAGTCCGGGTACGTCTGTGACACCAGTGGTTTTGGTCCCTTGTACCAATCACTCCTCTTGGGGGGGGGGGGGGTTCTACTCCTTCAAGATTTTTGATTTTTCTCAGGAGTCTAACTCCATAAAGGTAAGTGTGGATGATGGAGTTGTTGGAATCCTGCAACCCTCCTTAGCAAGATTATCGGTCATTTCGTTCCCGTGGATGTTCACATGAGAGGGTATCCATTGCAAATGAACTTCATCACTAAGAGAAATGAGCTTTAACTTAAGTAGGATGGAATTGCTTGTCTTGTCGCCAACAAGAAGCCAATTACTAAGATGGTGGAGAGAACTACGGCTGTCAGACAAGATCCATAAGTCACTGTAATCCTCCTCAGAAAGAATAGCTTCTAGTCCAAGGTCAATTAAAATCCATTAACTTCTGAAGACAGAGCAGTGATCGGGATTGCGATGAGAAAGACTCAAGTTGGCATGAGGAGTCTGAATAAATATGCCACTACCTACAAGGTTTTCAATTTTACTACCGTCAGTAAAAATTTTGTTGGCATTGTTAGGAATGTGGTCTAGGTTTTCCAAAGTTGTCTAAGATGTTCTGGGATGTAGTCTTTCTTTTTAACAAGAGAACTTGAGTTAAAGTGAGAGTGAACCCTGGGGTGACCATCTGCAGGATTCAAGCGGCATTGTAGCGAGTTGGGTTCAACTTTACAATTAGGTAGCTGTAGAGAGGCGGCGAGACTGAAAGGGTTGTTTCTCTTCGATCTTTGATGATTACTCCAGCTGTTAAGATACATGGAGGTCATGTTGTCTTATTTCTTCATTTCCCTGGAATGACAGTCTTAGTAAAACAGTTTAGTTACCGGATCCAGTTCAGCCTTGTCACAATTTTGCCTTTTGCTACATTTTAAACATTACCAAAACATATTATCAAAATATCATGCCGTGGCGCGAGTTTCATTGTTGATGACTTTTTTTTAAATTTTTTTATTTTTTATTTACTTTTTTTTTATTTACGCCCACCAACGTCCTCTCGGACATAAGGCGCCTTGCAGTCCAATACAACAGAGATGCAGTAGCAGAGCGGGAAAGCTCCCTGAAAACGACACCCTTCAGCACGTCGAGAAGAACGGGACAATCAAAAAGATGCTCCCCTGTCATTTGCTTAGTCCCTTCACATAGTGGGTACAGCGGGGAACTGGCCAGTCCGATTTAAAAAAGATGGGCTTGTAAGTAGTCGTGACCAGTAATGAGACGAAAAGATGTAACCCCTTCAACTCTTGGGTGAAGGGAAAGTTGCAGTCTTGTTTTGTCCTCAAGAAGACACGCCCAAGATTTTCCGCTGGCAATGCCACGGAGAGATGAAATTCTTTTGAGCCTAATATTGCTCCCAAGATGTCGCTTGGTGTTTCGAAGAGGGATCGGGAGGCAAGGTGGATTTAATGTTGAAGCCTCTTTAGCCAACAACTCAGCTTGCTCGTTGCCATGGATGCCGCAGTGCCTTGGTATCCATTGGAGCACAACGTCTTTACCGGTCTCAAGAAGTGAACTAATAATGAGTTTACATTCAAACTCAGTCTCTGTAGGGAAAAGGTTATAGTCTGTGATTGACTGTATTGCAGCTTGGGAGTCAACAAAAATAACAATTTTTTGGCAAGAGAGCTGTGACAGCCCTAAGGGACATATAAATTGCAAAACCTTCACCTTCAAAATTATCTGACCAGGCACTAAGAGATTCCTTCAGGCTGAAAAATTTGGAAAAAGCGCCAGCACCAGCCCTACCTAAGGCCCCTATATATACGAGCCGACGCATCAGCTTAAGATCAGCCTTTTGGGATCGGAGCGCATGTTTGAGTGGTTGTCTTTTCTGGCGAGTTATCGCGTTTGGTGATTGTTCACTGCTAGCGATTATTAGCTGCGCGTGAATTTTTATTAAATAAAATATTACTTACGACAAATTTGGCGAAACACGAAACTTTGCTTTGGTAACGTTGCTCCGCAACAGTGAAAATTCCGATCCAAAATGGCTAAACTTAAGCTGATGCGTCGGCCTATCTATATAGCGGCTCTAGCCCTACCTGTGGAGGCTGTGGCAGATCCATCGGTACAAACGTGAATCCAATCTTGAAATGGATACCTTTCATGAGTAGTAGCCAGGGCAAAAGCCCTTAACTCAGCCTGTGAGGAAGAATGTTTAAGAAGAGGCTGCACTAAATCCAAATTAGCAGTTGTGTAATTTAAAGTACCCGGGAAAATAGACGGTCTAAAATTGGGCTGTCTGATGCTCGCGACATCGAGGTCTGTAGCAAGTCGGTGAAACACAAATAAGAAAGGATGTTGTGTTTTGAGTCTGATCTGAGGAGGTATGTAGCTGTTCCAAAAACCCTCTTTTCTGCTTGATGACGTCAGGAGCGTTACTCGATCATTGACTATTATATATATAAAGATTCCAGTAATTTCAGAAAAAGAAAACTCCCGAGAATCACCAAGGCTACTGCTTCCAACAAAAACAGTCGTCAAAAAGTTGTTTTTAACAAGGGGGTGGATTGTGAAATACTTGCGAAGAACAGTAAAATTACAAAAGTATAGGTTTTGAGTTTATAGACATAAATCGAATGTTGTTTATACTGTAAATTTCATACTTCAAACAGTTGTCTATAAAGAAAAATATGACAGTCAGTCAAATCCTGGCATTGGTTTTTAAAAAAGCCACTAGCAACCTATAAATGAATTTTTAGTATTTGCTATTTTCATTCTTCATTCAAGTTTGTTTTTACTTTTTAACCGACTTCAAAAAGGAGGCGGTTAGAAGTTCATACCGTATGTATGTTTTTTTTTGTTTGTCCACTCATAGCGTCTCACCTATTGAACCGATTTTGATGATTCTTTTTTTAATGGATAGGGGATGGCTCAACTTAGATCCCATTACTTTGTTTGACCATATTTGTTCTTTAGAAAAAAAGTTATGGGCAAAAAACAATAAATTTTATGCAATTTCCCTATTAAATGATTAAAATGATACTGTAGCGAAGTTCGCACTTTTCAGCCGTGGATAACGGTGGCTCAGTGGTAGAATTCTCGCTCCCACACGTGCGACCCGGGTTCAAATCCCGAGTAGGACAAAGTGAATTTTACTAAAATTTTGTTTCTACTGTTTCCCGTATTTTCTCAAATGTTCTATTAATTTCTGTATTTTTCCAAGTCTGGAGAGTTCCAGCACTTTCTCAAGTTGTATATAAGGAGATGTAACGTTCATTCGTGGTTCTGAATAAAGATCTCGAGTTGAGACTAACGAGTATTCGCTTCATTTGGCTTTCACATTGTCTTCGCTATCTTCATCTACGCGACAATATGAAACTCATTGTTATAAAAGTTTGGTGCCATATAACAGTAACATTAATAGTAATTGTAATGATAATTTTGAATAAAGGCTTTTCTAAAGCAATACAGTGATATAGAGCCGAACTTCTGACTAGGTAACTTCTTACTTTTACTGAAATATCTACATTTGCACTAAAAAGAATAAAATAAAAAAATTTTGAAAAAAAAAAAAAAAAAATAGAACTGATTTCAAAATTGCTCTAAAAAGTGAAAAATAATTTTATTCTTTAAACACCATCGATAATACTTTTAAACATAATTTTTGAAGTTGGCGCAAAAACAAAAAGTAAAATCCATTGTAACCATGCTTCGTTCATATTTTTATCAAAAAATCATCCAAAGTTAGGAACGAAACATTTATGTCGTTACTCAAATATGCTGTCATCAATGCGTAATGGATGTGGTAGTGAAGAAACTGGACCTGGTTAAATTTATACTTGTAGTTGAGTTATGGCTGTGAATGATTTTATCGATCGTTTTTGCGCCAACTTCAAAAATTATGTTTAAAAGTATTATCGATGGTGTTTAAAGAATAAAATTATTTTTCACTTTTTAGAGCAATTTTGAAGTCGGTTCTATTTTTTTCAAAATCTTTTTATTACTGCATTGGTTCACAATTTTAGGCACACATTTTTTACGTTAAAGACTTATCTAAAAGGTTTTTCTTTAAGCAATTCCTTGAAAAGTGTTCGATTATGATTGAAACTCTTAGGTGATTATGGGAAAATGAAAACATCAGCATTTCGTTGCATTTATGCACATTTAAAGAAAACATATACATGGAGTAAAGATATGACGACGTGTACAGGTAGCTATCAAAATAATGGAAACACTCTGTGACAATTGTGTTGGGAATCGCTACTCTGCCATAAATGTTCTGTTGATAAATGTGCCTTCTGACACCAGTCACTCACACTGGTGAATCAAGATTGTGATTGAGTTCTCCGGTCATTTTTGCTGATATTGTTCGCTTTTTAGACATTACAATCCTTTTCAATACCGACTGTTTCTTTTACTAAGCTTCTCTTTCCGTCCACTTTTTTGCTTTGCCGAGCTTGTCTTACCGCGCTACGTGTATGCTGTCATGACTTTAGATACTGTACCTCTAGAAACACCAAAAAGTTGAAATGTTTCAGTTGCACTTGCTTCAGCTAGACGCGCTCCAACAATTTGGCCTCTTTTAAAATTTGAGAGGTCCGATGTTTCACGCGCTTGAAAAAAGTCCAAGAAGTCCAGAACTTCAATTAATCCCTCATATACTCCCAGAATATGTACAATGCTATTTATTAAAAAACCAGATATCTAGTTGTATTCTTTATTACTTACGAAGCACACTCAAAAATGTCACTTTTATTCACAGGTGTTTCCATTATTTTGATAACTACCTGTATATATGTAAAAATAATAGTATTAAAAAAAAGAAAAAAAAAAAAAACTGCATTAGAACTAAAATTTCGATTCGATTTCGATTCCGAGTCACAACTGACTACAACTGTATTTATGTCGAGGACTCCATACTAAGTGCCTTGCCTCCATTATTTTTCATACCGATAGATGGCAGCACCATCACCGGACCGAACAGTTAATGAGAATTTAGAACTAGACCAGGAGTTAATAGCTACCTGGTGCTAGCACCCCCAGAGGTATCGTTTCACTTGGAGGACATTGAGACCACGAGCATATTTAACGTCGCCCAGTCCCCTTTAATGACGACGGTGGATCTTCGACCATCGAGGTTCGAACTCAGGACCCTCCGGCCCCGAATCCGACACTCTACCGATCGGGCTACCACGGCCCTATTAGAACTAGAAAACTGTGTTTCCATGAACGTTTCCAGTAACGATACAGCTTCTTCATAAGTAACGTTGACAACGTTGCTGTAGAAAAAACTGTATCGTTAGTAGAAACCTTTATGGAAGCCCACTTTCCAAGAGTTCTTCTACTATTACTGCACTTTTTTACAGTGTACTTACCTTTTGTAAAAAAAATATTCTGCGGGTTTTTTTTAAATGAATTTTAACGTAACAATGAACGAAGTAATGGCATCCTTATAGATGTTTCGAACAAAGCCAATAACATACAAATATAAATTTATTCCAAAGAGAAAAGAAATGTGATGTATCAGTAATGGTGTCGTTTCCAAAATTTTAAAAGTATTTTTTTTTTGAAAGATCATGCTTAAAAACATAGGACCTGACCATTTTTAAATAATTTATTTAAGTTTAATATTTAAAAAAAAATACTTAAATCGCTTCGTTTTCATTGTTTACGCTCCTGTTCAGTGATATCACAAATGATGAAATGCCATTCAGTGGTGCCATTCACAGAGCAAAATATTTAATTCACATCTTTACTCACATGTATTGGCAACAGTCGAGCGCAATATTTGATTCGCTTCTTGATTATCATAACGTGGAAACGCTAGAAAGATGCGCCAAAGAGCATCATTTGTGACGTCATCAAGACCATGCCTTGTTTCAAAAATCGGACATTTTAAAAAATTAATTAAAAAATAACTGTTGGGAAAATAAAAGTATTTTCTGGGTCCATGTTATTTTTTTTTTGCTTATTTTATCAATTTCACTGACAAAAAGTACTACTTTCGACTGAAGGAAATTACCCCATTCTTCTAATCAGGGTTGCCAACCTTGGAGAAACAATTTGAGGATCATCTGTGGTGATTTTGAGGAGCAATTTAAAATTTTGCTGAGCAGTTCAGTATTTTGTTTAAATGTTAATAAAACCAACTAAAATCACGTATCTAAAATTGTTTTACTGCTTTAATTAAGAATTTTAGCACGAACTAAATGCTTGGTAGTTTTTTCTGTTACACCTGGTTGTTTACTTGCCCAAAAATTGATTATTTTACCTATTTTCACTTAGAAACGAAATTTAAAATGTACTGATAGATATATAAGAACACTAAAAAACTAATTTCTTTTTAAAAAGACTTCTCAAAGTAGAAAACAAAGGACTTATTTTTTAAGATAAAGTTTATTTTGACAAACTTGAATGAACAGTAAAAACAAAGACATGATTTAACAACAAGTATTTTGAGTTCAGCGGGAGCACTTTAATCCTACAACGTATCATTTCTTCAAATGTGGAGTAAAGAAGCCAATATAACGGACAGGGCTGATTTAGAATATCTTAAATAGATTGTGTAAATTGTATCATTGCTTCACAAAGAGCTCTTTCTTGCTCGGACAACAGAAATGTTCCCCCTGGCAACAATTGTTTCCCTCGATAAGAGGAACTTTCGCACCTTCGGTGATTTTACGGTGGAAATCTCGGTACTTAAGACTCGTTTAGTTTCTGCTTAAAAGATCGTTTCAAAAGCGAAATCTAGCTTCTAGCTCTTCCGTTGGAATCGAAAGGATTATCGAAAAAAGAGCTGTAAAAAGAAACACTGCACTAAGGCATTGGTTTTCGAACTTTTTACACCAGTGCTCCCACTTTCTCTTAAATAAATTGTTCTAACTCCCTTCAATTTCCGTAGTAATCCAAATTCATATGTGATATCTCGGTGTAATAATTTGTTTAACGGGTGAGAAAAGCAATAGAAGTAGTATGCACTAAAACATATTTATGTATCATTATCATGGGACCGACAAAACCCAGGCACCATGTCTCCCGGGTGCATATAAGCAACCTTTACTTTGCTAGAGAGCGTGTAAAAATTTGGATGCTGATTGGCTACCACGTAAAAACATTATTCATCTCTTTTATAGCTTGTTTTGCTTACTTCAATTATTAAATTATTTTTTCATTTCGAAAACAAGACATTACTAGAGGAAGAGGGATTAAAAACATTAAAAATGTGAATTCAGAAGGGACACCTGTTGTCCCGTTCCCGATCCTGAAGGGAAGCTGAGGGTTTTAAAATGAGGGTGAAATATATGTAAGGATGCAGGGGTAAACAATATGGAAGAGGGCCTGTAAAAGTAACGGGCCTCAAAATTTCTGTGCACACCCCTGATGGTGACTGAGGAAAATTAAATATGCTCCTGGTCAAATTCCTCCAAGTGAAACGATATCTCTGGGGGTGTTGGACAAGGGATTACTCGGCTTCTGGTCTGGATCGAAAAATTCAGAGCTGTCTTCAGGGTCCCATCCAAAGTGTAAATAATCATTTTCAAGCTTCCGCTGAAGCAGTAAAATACCACACCCGTTTTAATAACATCGTACGTGTACATGAAAATTCTAAAATCAATTTCTTGTAAAGTTTATTATCATAAGTGGTTCTTCTTTTCATCATATTTCATGTAAACAGAAAATCTGATATTTTACTTTGAAGTATTAAACATATTCAATTATATGCGTCGATTTCAAGCGCATACTAATATTCAGGCTAGTAAAAGTTACTCGTATATAACGCAGTTAATGCGAAATTCAGCGTAGAAATTTAATTTTAACATTCTCATCCAAAAAAGAACTTATTCACTATCAAATAACAAACTGTGTATTAGTTTAAATAAACCTTTCTCTGTGGAATCAGGTAATCTTTAAATGTAACTATTGTGTAACAAATATTTTAACAGCGTAAATTAGCTTATTATCTACAACAAATAAATTCCTGATTGTTTAAGTTCGCTGAAAAATCCTTGAGCCGAACACCTCTTCAGAATATTTAAACACACCGATGAGTTTGCAAGATTTACAAAGTACTTCGGAGAAAGTTTTATTCTAAAGAAACTACCGCCGCCGCGTAGTTTATCAGAAACGGCTGAATTGACTGGTGGAAAAATGTGAATTTTGAAGCAAGCCATCGTGGCTTTAATCGCCGGGAAATATTTTGCACTGTTAATGGTTGTGTTTATTTCCAGTCAGTGAATTTAACAGAGTCTGGATTGCTGTAGCGAATTGCTCAAAATTGCGAAAAAGTGCTGTTGCTCCGCGGTCTAACTGCCTTCCGGCACAACGCGAAAATTGATTTCAACTCCGTTATTTCTGCAGAAAAGGATGGCAACAATGACTTCTGTTCGTTTAGCGCTACTGTGCAGGGCTACCAGGTTCGGCTAATATTAACCATTTTGGCAATTTTTGATCACACATAGCACGATTTAAAAAGAATATTAAAGCAGTTATTCAAACAATAAATTTAGAAAAATATCTATCTATTCAAATATAGAATCAAAAACTCTTGTTCGTAAAAACATGTCTAATGAGTATTTTATTATGTTTGTAATTGAAGATTTTCAATATATCTAGAAGCAGATGGTTTTCTCAGCACGTTGGCTATTTTTGGCTGATTTCATGAAACAGTTTGGCAATTTTCCTGAATTTTTACATGGCAACCCTGCCACTGTGATGAAAATGGTTGTGACTAGCAATTTGGTTGTATATGCGGCTACATAACAGAAAGGGGAAGCTTTTAGTTTAGAATGTCTCCTCATTTGTAAATTTAAAATTACAAACATCGCTTTCAATCTTTTGGATACCGGATTTTATTTAGAATTGAAACATTCTAAAAGCGTTTCTTTTCGAACATTAAATATTTATTTGAGTTTACATAACATGTTGTAAGTTCTATTGATAAACTTTGTCACTCCAAAATGTGCTTAACTTTGCATTAACTTTTATATGTTTGTTCATATTTTACCCTCAACCCGTAAGGTTGGGTGTCTTACACAATGCAGAAGAATCCAACTTGTGCATTCAAGTGTTTGTAATGCTTACAGACATGATTTTATATGTACATTTCACTTACGGTACTGTTTCAGTTGTATTTATGTAAATCAATAGCATAATAATGAACGAAATAAAAAAGTTTCGCATTACCATGTTTTTAAACTGAAATCATTTCCCATATCAAAGCCTCTTGTAGATTTAAAACCCTATACAGATTCAGAACTTCTTACAGATTGTCTTTAAAATACGCGATTGTATTTTTAATAGTTATCAAAATACACGTAAAATTTAAAAGGAAAACATGGGACGCATGCACTACATAAGTGTAAGAAGCATAAAGAGTAGCTATCAGAAAACTTACACATCAATTTATGCAATTTGCAGAGCAATAAAAATGTAATATTGCTAATAAAATATAAATGAATCAATTACTTGAGGCACGCGCCCCAAGTTTTTATACATGTAAACAGAATCATATGAATCCAGGCATTGTGAATTTTCAATTAAAACGTTTACCATGAATTTGACTAACCTGCCGAATAAAAATATACTGGGGTTAAAGCTGAATGCTCGGTTTTCAATTATTCTTTTAACATGATCAACGCATTTATCCAAAAATATCCAGCTAAACTTTTGTGTGATGTTCTGATTCCATTGATCATTTTCCCGTTCACCACCGAAGGGGGAAACAGAACTCCCTTTCTCTGGGGAACTTGTCTCTTGATGATAAGTAACCGATTCCTGGTGTGGTTCATCATCGATTTTGGATATATTCCATATTAAAAGGGATGAAAGAATAAAATCGTGTGACTGGCTGATTTACACAAAAGATAAATGAGAGACTTGTTTAGACGATGGAAGTTTTTTCCTGATATTTGGAAGCAATTTTTTACCGACTTCAAAAAAAGAAGATACATAATTCGTCAGGGATTTTTTTTTTATGTATGTTTCCCAATTATTCAAAGACGCGTGGACCGTTTTGAAAAATTTCTTTTTCTTTTTTTTGAAGGTTATATTTCCCAGACGGTCCCATGAAAATTTGGTCTGGGTCTGTCCTGAAGAAATCCAAGTTCGAATTTCATACGTTGTGGTTACGTTCACGGTGCCATGCAAATAGTGTACTCACGTCAGCGGGAGGAGCTTCGTGATACGTCACAGATCTCGTTTTTTTTTCTTTTTTTTTTCTTTTCTTTTTTGTCGTGACATGATTCTAATTAAATTAGTCCACAAATAAATCCCAAAGTGAAACAAGGAAGGTGCCCCGATAACTCGAACACACCTGGACTGATTTTGGAAAATTCTTTTTCTTTTTTCTTTTTTTTGAAAGGGTATACTCCCCAGGTGGTCCCATGATTATCATGTCATGATCTGAGGATGCGATTCTGAAGAAATCGCGGAAATTCTTCAAATTTTATGGGCACACTTGAGCTTGTTTTTTTTCAGTCACTCGTGCATTTGCTTTTGGAATGCATAATTTGTTAAAGTTGAACTGATAATGACGACAAATTTCTTTGTACAGAATTGCTCTTTTGAAAAAGCCTCTCTTCTCTGTCTTCAGAAGTGCTCGAGACGCTGTGTTCTATTTCTTTCTCTATGGCTCTCATCTTTGCTGTTTTCAGACTCTTGTGTTCGACGCTTTCTCGCTTGAAATGTACGTAAGGAGTGTAGAATACATACTGTATCCTAAATACCTATTTTATATTTACACCACTAAAATGCAAAAAATAAATTATTTTCAAATTAAAGAAAAATCTCCTTTAAAAAACACCCAGGAACTAGAAAGCCAGAAATAATTGGTCACACTTACTAAGAATTTCCTTCCCAAACCTATGAACCAAATCCATTTTACAATTCCCACACAAAAATCAGCGAAACTCAACACCTAATTATAAAATAAACACTGATTTTAATTACTATACAATAAGCTATTTTAATATACCAAGCAAATTATATGCGATTTCTTAATTTTTTATTACCTTCTGAAGTCTTTACTTTACAGCTTTTACTCATCATTTATGACAACAATTTTTGCAAACTCGATGAGGGTAAATTACTCATTTTTGGACATTTTTTAGCCTCTGGCAACTCCGCTTAGGAACTGGAAAAAGGTAGACAACACCCTATGTGGCCCCCCATATATATATATATATATATATATATATATATATATATATATATATATATATATATATATATATATATATATATATATATATATATATATATATATATATATATATATATATATATATATATATATATATATTTATATATATATATATATATTAGGGTGGTCCTTATTTATATGGGAATTTTTTTTTTTCGGAATTCAACAAGTGACGCCCCCTAGTTTTGTGACACTATAATAAAAAGTAATCGGTGCAAAATTTGAACTCGGTCAATAATAACACGTGCCCCTAGGACGATGAACTTTAACACATTTGATAATTTTCCCACAAATCTTCGAGTTTTTACTTCAGACCCCGTACATCGTTTCTCCTATGTTTGCAAATTATTTTTACAGCGAGGTAGCACTAAAATTAATCTTTTTAATTACTTTATATCGTCTAAAGATTTTACATTGAATAAGAATGAAATATTGCTTTAGAAACTTTACCTTAATCGTACGCTTTTCTCAATGTATCTCAATCGCGTGCATTTTTTTCTGATAGTCTTGGAGTGTCTGTAAAATACTAAATTGTTTTTGTGACTCATACTTGGTAAATTGATTGTGAAATTCTTCGATTAATTGTGCTCCTCTTTCAGTTGTATCATTCACAACTTTCAGCATTTTAACGATATCTCTTCCCTTTCAATAGCTTCCTTCATTTTGCAATGAATCAGGATCAAATAGAAAACATCTTTTGGTGTTTGTAACTTATCAAACAGTTTTATTCACTTGTAATTGATTCTATAAAGAAGAAGATCTTTACTAAGAAAGTATTCTAAATCATCTACTGTTATTTGAAATTTTTTATACAGTCATCAGACACGTCTTCCTATTCAGCAAGCATTTCTTTGAAGTTGTCTTTTCCTATCTTCGAAGTGTTAATTCCTTCATTCAATACGGACAAAGCAACTAGTTCATCACCTAAGTACCATAAGTGATTTATGAATTTTTCAATCACTGCTTCTGCTGCATGTTTGTTATCATTTTGTACGCTGCAGGTTTTTTAGACACTAGACTTTATATTAATTTAAAAGGCCTAGAAAGGCTTGCTGTGAAAAACTATATCTTCATACAACATTTAACTGTAAAACAGCATTTGCGGGCAATCTCTTCATGTAAGGTCAATTCAATTTGTTTCCTAAATATATAAATTATCAAACAATAAATTCCTTTAGTGACCCATCTGGCTCACAGATAAGCTGAAGGTTGCCGAAAACATATCCCTGTAGGAGCGAGGATTTCAACCAAGAAATACTATTACACGTTATGAGAATTCTCTGTAATATTTCTTAATTCCGCTTTCTATGAACAATAATATGTCATCAAATTCTTCTTTTAGAATTTAAGTGGTATGTGTAATTTTTGAATTTTGAAGCGCTTAAATAATGGAATATCGCGTCTAGAACTAAGAAAGGCAAGAACTTCTTTAAAGACACTCTGCAGTACGATTTCAAGTGCATGATAATAGTAATACAAATGCAATCTATCACCGTTCAGCTTTTGCTCTAAAAAAATACATGCACAATTTATACGACTGGTATTGTAAGCCGCTGTATAAAACACTACAGCTTGAACAGTTAGCAATAAAGAGCAATCATCTAAGATATCATATACAACTGAAGAAATATCTCAGAAATTCTGAGTAGCTGTTCAACATTGGAACCTGAAGCTATCATGGTAAGCCTATCGGGCGTTTTTTTCCAGTTACATTTGGATGTAGCTTTGTATCCCAGGGAATAAATAAAAAACCTAAATTTAAATTCATGAAATCTGATTTTACTTCTCGAAGATTTTTTCTTGCTCTCTTAAGGGATGTACGATTGATCATAAGGTTATTTGGATTTAAATTTACTGCATCTACATAGGCTGTTAATAAATGAGCAGCATCTTTGTTCCTAATATGGCATTTGTCTAACATTGATGAAATGCGAGCAGATCTCAATAGTTGTCAAGCTTTTTTGCGTTGTGGTAGACCAGATATAGAAAAAAAGGTTCAACCGGTTAGGATAGATACCCATTTTGGTTTCTAAATCTTCAGAAATGCAAGAGGAATTCGATAATAATAAAGGACTATGTACTGAAATGGAAGACAGTTTAAAGTATAGATTTAGATATGGAAAATAGAGTTTATTTTTATGGTACGGTAATCGAGGATTTTTCAAAATTTAAATTATAAGAATGTATAAACATTTAAGTATATAACTAAAGAACAGCGAATTAAAATACAATTGTCATTACTTATATTTATAGCATGGAAACCTAGTGACCCTATTTGCCACACCTATTACATACACAGAAAATTTTCTAAATCAACACACCCAAAGCCTGGAGGAGGCAATTTGTTGTGGTCAAAAATCATTCATAAATGGCCTTTAGAATCCATTGTGTCTATCTTGGTGGAAAGAAACGTTCCCCTGCCGCTTGGATTGAAACGAGTGCGAATAGCGGTATGCCTGTCCCAAGGCCATTGGTGTACTTGTACCCTATGTAATATGTAAAATTTTACAGAATAAAAGTGAGAGAATGGTTGGTCTGGAAGTAGCAACATCTATTGATATTCAAAATTACTTTAAATATGAAACCTAGGAATATTTTTACATAAAAATGAGAAAATCCGCAATTTTTTCTTCAAAACTCAAAAAAGGGGGCCCTAGGGGCACGTGTTAATATTCATGGATTGACTTAAAATTTTGCATGGATCATTTATTTGTATAATGGAACAAATTGAGGGGGCGTCGTATAAAATATCTGCAACTTCAAAAATAAGGACCACCCTAATATATATATATATATATATATATATATATATATATATATATATATATATATATATATATATATATATATATATATATATATATATATATATATAAAGTGTGTTGGTGTATGCTATAAGGACAAAGCTACTAGTTTATCGCCTAAATACCATAAGTGATTTATGAATTTTCCAATCACTGCTTTTGCTACATGTTTGTCATCATTTTGTACGCTGCTAGTATTTTCGACGCATTATATTATTTAAAAGAGCCTAGATTGTGTTGTTGCGAAAAACCATATCTTCATACAGCTTTTAACTGTAAAACAGCATTTACGGGCTTTCTCTTCATGTAATGTCAATTTAAATTGTTTACTAAATACATAAATTTTTAAACGATAAATTCCTTTTGCCACTCGTCTGTCTCAGGGATAAGCTCCAGGTTGCCGAAAACATATCCCTGCAGGAGGGACTTCACCAAGAAATATTATTACTAGTTATGAAAATTCTCTCTAATGTTTCTCAATTTCGCTTTTTACGAACAATAATATGTCATCAACTTCGTCTTTTAGAATTTAAGTGGTATGTGTACTTGATTGAAATATTATAAGTTTTGAATGATGGATATCTTTCCACAAAATTTTGAAGCACTTAAATAATGGAATATCGGGTCTAGAACTAAGAAAGGCAAGAACTTCCTTAAAGACACTTTCTGCAATAAGATTTAAAGTGCATGATGATGGCAATCCAAATGTTTAGTTTTTGCTCTAAAAAATTGCATGCACAATTTATATGGCTAGTATAACAGCCGTTCACTGTAAACAAATTCCGAAACGTTACTGAGTATTTGTAACGTTTTGGGATTTCAATGGTTTTTACCCACTTCCTGGAAAAATCAAATATCATTGTCGAATCCGATATTTTGGAAAGTTATAAAACTACGGGTAGCAGTTAAGTCTTTTAGTATTCTGAAAGCTTGAAACATACGATATGATTACTATTTTGAAGGGAAATTTACCTTTTGTAAGCCAAATAACAATATGACAAAGAAGAAAATTCAGATGAAAAATTCTGATAGTTCATTTAAAAATTCCTTATAGTTTAAAACTCAATCCTGCCATTACATTTATCTGCTTTAAGTGTCCTGTTGTAACAAAAACACATTTACAGCAAAAGGTTTGGCAATTTTGAAATTTAATCAAAAAGGGGGGGAATAACTGTCGACAATTTTAATTGACTGAAAGTCTGAAACGTTTGATGAAATTAATACTACTTCTAAGTAAAAGCTTTGTGCGGTAAATAGCAATATGACACAGGAGAAAATTTGAGTTGAAAGTCTCGGAGAGTTCGTTTAAAAATACTTCGCCACTGTTTTCTCAATCCTGCAATATATACTTATGTGCGTTGAGCAGCCTATTAAAACAACGTTTGCCGCAGCAGATTTGATGCTTTATTTTATGAATTGAACATTTTCGAATTCTTATAAAACTGGGAGTAACCATAAATTTTTTTAGTAGTCAGAATGTTTGAAATATTTGAGATGATTACTTTTTCTAAAGAATGGTCGGCCACCCCTCTAAAAATAATTGAGTCGAAGAAGGAGTTTATTTCTTAATTGAAACGTAATGTTACACTATCCATTAAAACATAAGTAAAAGCAAATTTACATCAGAACGAAAAGAATAAGAGTACTTAACATTTAAAGAGGAAGTGTCTTCTTAAGAAAAAAATGAGCAGAATCGCAAACTAGGATGATGGGCACACCATTTAAAATAAAATGACTCATTACTACTTAATAAAACGTACTTACAACTTCACTGTTGTTGGATGATAGTTGGGGACAGGTGAAGGAATGTGGGAATGCATCGTATCCGATTTTGAGTTAAACATATTTTATTTATATGCAGTTTTATGTCCTTCTGGCCGACTACTGGAGCACTTACCCTATATAAATAAAACAAAGAATGTGTGTGTGTGTTCCCTATACAAATCCGCAGTTTTTGTCGAATCTGGAATGAATTTGGCAGGTACGTAATTGGGCATCCGAGAAGGAACGTAAGGAGTTTTCAAACACCAAAAAAGTAGCGAACCGCTCCAATTTTAATTTTAGTATCCGAAAAAAGGCATCAAATTAGCCTTACCCAAAATAATTATCCGATTATCTCGATTCATGTCCCATTCGAAAGTCCGCTAAAAATACCGCTGAAATTGCTTTACTTCCTTTGAATTTCAAAAAATGACCAAAGTTGTAAAATTACCGAGGAAAAATTTAAAAGCATTTTTGAACCGTATAGAACAGAATTTTCATATCGGAAAATTATTGTTTGCGCGATCTCATTGAAAATTAGCATGAATAAAATCATTTAGAAGGCTGCCACTTTTTTTTTTCTCGACTGTGACTAAATAAAATTTTGTTTTTGTTTTGAGGTAAAAATTTCCCTTTTTGATTATTATTTGGCTATTTATCATCCTTTTTTTTGTACTGCCAGCAGAAGTTAATCAATAATTTTAGCTGTATTTATGGAGGGTTGTGATTAAGTCATTCTGTAATTTTTGATTTGTCGTTTATTTTCCCTTAAGAACGATTATTTTGACGGGAAATTTGACAGTATGTTTTTTTTCTCTAATATTAGCCTGATCGTTGAACATATTTTTGACACAACTTTCATTTTCGAGGTAGATTGTGAAAAGCCGGGCAATGCAGCTAGTGTGTAGTAAAAAAGGGGAATAAATGTTGACGATTTTAATTGACAGAAAGTCTGAAACATTTAATATAATTGCTTTTTCTTAGTAAAAAATTATATTTTGTGAGTTAAATAACAATATGACACAGGAGAAAATATGAGTTGAAAGTCTCGGAGAGTTCGTTTAAAAATACTTTACAGTTTTTTTCTCAATGATGAAATTATTATCCTGTTTTGAGCAGTCTATTGTAACAAAAACACATTTACAGCAACAGGTTTGATGCTTTGTTTAATGAATTGAACATTTTCGAATTCTTGTAAAACAGGGAGTAAAAATAAATTCCTTTGTTAGTCAGAATGTATGAGACATATGATCTTATTACTTTTTTCAAGAAAACTTGAATCTTTTGATGTAAAATAAATAACATGAAGCAGATGAAAATTCTGCTGAATGTCTCGGACAGTTCGTTTAAAAACATTTTGACATTTCTCCCCCTCTTCCCTGCAATTTTACTTCTCTGCTTTCTACAGCCTATTGTAAGAAAAACACATTTACAGCAGCAGTTTTGATGCTTCATTTTACGAATCGGGCATTTTGGAAAGTGTTATAAACTGCGGGTAGCAGTCAAGTCTTTTAGTAGTCTGAAAACTTAAAATATACGATATAATTACTATTTCCAAGGAAAATTTTAACTTTTGTTAGATAAATAACAACTAGTCACCTGACCTGGGAGAAATGTTTTTGAAGCTTATCTGACTGAGACATTTGCTGTCGCTCCCTCCATTAGTATTCCTTCTCAATGGCGTCAACTCACAGTTTACATCAAGGGTTAACTCAATTTGACTTTATATTAAAAAAACTGTTTTTTGTAAAAAAAATCGTGTTTTTATAGAAAAAACACTGATGTAGATGAACTTAGAATGCAAAACTACAATTAAATCCGAAATTTCATCCAAATCGTTAGAGCCGTTTCCGAGATAAGAAATATATATATACCCACAAGAATTGCTCGTCTAAAGATATAAGATATGACGCAGGAGAAAATTCAAATTAAAGTCTCTGTTCGTTTAAAAGATCTTTATAGTTTTAAACTCAATCGAGCCATTACACTTATCTGTTTAGGTGTTTTATTGTAACAAAAACACATTTACTGCAACAGGTTTAATGTTTTGGAATTGGCGGTCTTGGAATGTGTAAAAAAAAGGGGAGAGGGGAATAACTGTTGACAATTTTAATTGACAGAATGCCTGATGCATTAGATATAATTACTATTTCTAGGTAAAAGTTTATACTTTGTGAGGTAAGTAACAATATGACACAGGAGAAAATATGAGTTGAAAGTCTCGGAGAGTTCGTTTAAAAAGACTTCGTTAGTGTTTTCTCAATCCTGCAATTATACTTATCTGCTTTAAGCGGCCTATTGTAACAAAAACACATTTACAGCAACAGGTTTGATGATTTGTTTTATAAATTGAACACTTTCGAATTCTTATAAATCTGGGAGTAACCGTAAATTCTTTTAGTAGTCAGAATGTTTGAAATATTTGATATGATTACTTTGTCCAAGGAAACTTGAAACTTTTGAAACTAAAAAATAATTTTACGCAGCTGAAAATTGTTCAAAAAATCTCGGATAGTTCGTTTAAAAACACTTTTTTAGCTTTTTTTTTTTCAACCCTGCAATTTTACTTATCTGCTTCAAGCTGCCTATTGTAACCAAAACACATTTACAGCAGCAGGTTTGATGCTTTATTTCACTAATTGGGCATTCATTTCCGGGTAACAGTCAAGTTTTTTAAAAGTCTGAAAGCTCGAAACATGCGTTATGATTACTATTTCCAAGGAAAATTTAACCTTCTGTAAGCAAAATAACAATATGATGCATAGAAAATTCAGATGTAACTCTCTGATTGTTTTTTTAAAAATTCATTAGTTTTAAACTTAGTCCTGCGATGACTTACATGCTTTAAATGTCCTGTTGTAAAAAAAAAAAAAATCACACATTTACAGCAACAAGTTTAATGTTTGGGGCAGGTTCCCAACTTTTCATCCCTTACGAACCCCTTGAAAAATGCGAAAGGAGTTGGCGAATAAAAACTGGCTCCATGACAACACAGACAGAGATCTGTACATACAGACTTTCAGCTTTATTATTAGTAAAGATGTTTGCGTTTATGACCCTGCTGCTTGTAGGAGATGAGTGCTAATTTAGAACTTTTTTTCTCAAACGTTTGATCTACAAAAACGTTTAATGGCAAAAAAAAAGGCTAATTTTTTTAAAAAACTAATACTTAAGGTAAGTAAAATATTATCTCAGAGCATTCCTTACTCCTTGCAGTTTTTCTTTCCAATAATTTTTTTATCGTCTTCAGCAACGAGATTCTGATTTCAAATGAAAACATGTTTCTGCCTTTTTTATGTTCACAAAAATAATCTTAGATGTTTTTCAGTAGTGAGAACATTTTTTTAGCTTGAAGTTTGATCCATGGCAACACATTTCGTAGACTTCAAGCTACTTAGAACTGTACTTCTAGAATTTTTATTATAGAGTTTTACTTGAATAAACTAAGTAACTGGAGAACCGATCAATATTCGATCCAGAAAAAAAGGTTGAAAAAAATGTGAATGAAATGTATTCAGTTGGTAAAGAAAATGAATCGCAAAATCTTTGTCAGTTACTACCAATTACGAAAGCCGAATTTCAAAAAATGCCGATGGCAATCCAAAAAAGACGTTTTGAAAAAACGTTTATCGAGAAGTCTTTCCTTAGCTACGGAAAAAATTTGAACGAAATAAAAACTATTCTTTTCAGACGAAAGTTATAACAACATATTCAAAGCGAACAGGAAAGTTTTAGCTAAGATTAAAAAAAAGAAAACTTACTCTCTTTCATTCGTTTCTAGAAACATCTATTGAAACATTATTAAGTAGCAACATTTCGAATCTCAGAACTCAAATTTTAATTTTTTATTACTCTGAATTTCTGACGAGGCACAAGTTTCAAAATGTATTCCATTATTTTTACAAGGTAAAATGTTTTTGTGTCAGAAAGCTTGAAATCAAATCTTTCTTTTTAGTTACTATCGATAAAAATGAGAACCAAAGCAATTTATTATTTGAAAATATTAGTGATAAGGTAGACCGACTAGAGAATGAGCCTCCTGTGAACGAACGGCTTTTATTTTTTAACGAGATTTCAAAAGATGAATTGGTGGTAGTGGCTTCCTTTATTTGCAGGTTATTTGAAAAGGAACTCCCCTATTCTGAAGTGACATAACAGCAAAACCGTGTAAGTTAGAAAAGTGAAACAAGTTATATATTGTAACAGGGCTCTGGAATTTTTTATACACCGGTTTTCAAAAATAGTTCAAAAATGCAGAGAGCGCTGTAGTCAAATGGATTTAATTAGTGTATAAAAGTGCTTATTGAACAGAGGTGAAATCTCATTGCGGTGAATTCGTTACCTTAAACGACCTTTCACAGCAGTAATATGACTGCATAATGTTACAGCTATAAAAGGTAGCCATATCAAACCAATCGGTTCGATGTGGGCAATAAGATTTGAATTCTGTTCAATAAGCACACTTTCATACACCAATTAGAAAACGTATGACTACAGCTTTCTCTGATGTCCAACTTTAGAATTATTTTTGAAAACCAGTGAATAAAAAATTCCAGATCTGCTGGTAAAACATACCTTTCACCTTTCTATCTCACACGTTTTTGCTGTTATGTCATTTCAAAATTAGGGAGTTTTTTTTTTAAACACCATGTATATTCCAAAATGAAAGCAGCTAGAAAATATCACGTTTGTTATACAACACGAGGGTGTTTTATTCACTAGAATAGTGCACTTTTTGACACTTCAACACCCCAAAAAACCTAACGTAAAACTGCAAAATTTCTCAAAATTTTCAAAAATAATACCATGATATCAACTAAAATGTTTTTACCAGGGCTGCGGAGTCTACCGACTCCGAGCGTTTCAGAGCCTGCGACTCCGACTCCTTTACACTGGAATTAGTCCGACTTCGACTCAGCAAGCACTTGCAGAGCTGTAGACAGTGAGGGAAAAAGAACGAATCCTATTCTTAGAATTTTTAATCTTCGACTCCGATTCCTTTACTCTAGCATCAGTCCGACTTCGACTAGATCTGACTCCATAGATCTGACTCTACGTATAAATCCTGAAGTGTAGTTTAAGTAGTATGATACTTTTTATCGTGATTAAGCTACTCAAAGAATTTGCTGCCATGGTGAAGAACTGAGGGCAGAGGGGCAAAGGGATGTTGCGTGAACTTTTTAAAGTTTGATTAAAACGTGCTGCAAAGTTGAAACCTTAGGTAAGGCTGTATAGCAGCACCTGCCAAAGCTGCTGTTAACATGTCTTGCTCCGAAACAATTAAGAGTTTTTCTTACCATTCGGGATTATTGTCTCCAAATTTTTAATTTTGGCATTTACACCCCTTCGCTTTCAGGTGCTTCAGTGAACCTTTGAGTTTTCTGTATCATTACGGAATTGTTGAAAAAATAAAAACAAGGGAAAAAATCATGGAGAAAGGTATAACAGCATATTTTTTTTATGGTAGAGGAGACTACGTCCAGACCACGTCCCAACCATTAAATTGAAGAAACAAACCAGTTCTATTTATTCTATCCACGTGCTCAGAAATCATTTTTCTTTTGTTATAGAATTATTCTTAAAAAAGTTTTTTTTTGAGCTCGAAAATAAACTCTTATGGTATTTTATTTTTAGGAGGAGACTTAGTACTTTACCTCAGGCAAAGTGTAGATATGTCCCTTAAAAATAAAACAAAATATTGTTCATTCAAGTTAGTGATCTTCCTATCCAATATCCCTAACTTGGGACACTTAAATTTATGATTTTGTTTTTATGTATGCAGCAATAGATAATAGCTTTGGTACACTAATTATCATTTCAGAGAATTTTATTTTGCAACAAAGTAAGAAAAAGTAACATTAGGTAAAAATAATACAGCCTTGTACTGACAAAGATTTCTGAATGTATACTTGCCCCTATATATTATTCTCCCCATCTTCTTAATTATTGTGAAGGTAATGCTTCCGCGTTTCCTTCTAAATTTAGAAGCATGAAAGTATTTAGTAAGCCAAAATGATTCTTCATACAGCTGAATCTTAGCTCTCTATATTTTTAATTTCACATCTCTTCACATTCGTTTTAATTCCATAATTATATGTGAAATTCACAACATATAAATTGGTCTTACCTATACCTTGAGATTATATTCTTTAGTGGAACTAACATTTGATATAGTTTGTCAAAACCTCTTTTGTTCATTGACAGATTCGGGTTTTCTATTGATGATAAACTTTCTGTCCAGTATTTTACTGTCATCGGAATAGCCCTCATTTTTTTCCTTTTTTGTAACTAATTTTTCTCAATACAGTTATACAATCTATTTAACCAATGTTCTTCGTAGACACTTTTTCTGTCTTCGTACCCAAACATAGAACGATGTTCCTTGTTTGGAGCGTATTTACAATTTCTCAAATTTGTGAATAAATAAATAAAACTGAATTTAATAAGATAAATAAATACCTTTGTGCTGAATAGTAAAGTCAGACCAAACAACGTCTACGAAGAAGTTGTTTGGTCTGACTTTAAAACTGAATTTGTTAAGTGGAAATGAATGTGCGCAAATAAAGCCCAGTACTTAGCCGAAAGTTATGACGAAAATATAAACCAATCCTGTTCACTTAACATTGGTAAACAAATTTATTTCAATACTTAAAAATCACATATTTTGTCGAAATTTTCGGAGTAATTAAACTCACCTATAAAGCTGATGCATCAAAGTTTAACTCAGCCTCAAAAGATAGCTACTCATTTATCCTGTAACACAACTTATTTCTTGCTGGTGGAGTACTGAGTGAGGTGCAAGAATTCAAAACAAAATACGTTAAAATATCTTAAACTGTGACTAATATTGTAGTGTCCCAAGTATAGGCACTTGAATGTGTATTGTTCAATTAATCTTGCTTCACACTTAATTGAACTAATATCCAATATGTGAAACAGCAAATGAACTTAAGAGAGAAGACATGATACTTTATTAATTTTTATTTTACCACCAGCATTACAAATCAATTGCACGCCTCAAGAGGAATTTTTTTTTCTTCTAAAACTTCGTATGTTTTTTTTTTTTCTTTTTTGAATTGCATTGAGTGAAGAAATATATTTCATGTTCAAAATTTCTGTTGGTTTACATTTTGAATTTTGACATCACACCACAGCACAGCACGCTATGGTTTTGGTGAATATATGATTTGAAAAACTCAAAAAAAAAAAAAAAAAAAAAAAAAAAAAAAAAAAAAACTTTTATGACTCCTCTCTAAAGCGGACCAACATAAAAATAATTCTTTTCACACTTCTTTCGCGATTTTAGATTCAATGACAGCAAAGGATTTTTACAACGTGTCAAATCTGAAGCTTCAAAGGGTGGAACTCAAACAATCTTGGCAATGGCGAACCAAAAAGATAAGAAAAAGAAACGAGTCTTTCAAGTTTCGTTCACATTTTTTGGCATTAGGAAGGATATATGGGAAGATATCTAAGGCGACGTTTAAAGTGAGTGTTGAAGGACTCTCGCTGAATGATTAAAGTCGTTTCGAGTCATGTTTCATAATTCCTAAACAACTCGGACTCTTGCATTGGAATTGGGCCAAGTAAAAAATAACAAACTGTAAGAAAGATATATAATAAGTTTTTCTTGGGGGCAAAGGATATTGCGGGGCATAAATCCATTCATAGAGGAGAGGTGTTCCTCTTAATTAAGGTGCATAGAAGAACCGGAGCTAAAACTAAGTTAAAAATTAATAAAAAAACCCTGACTTTGATTGTCGACTTCACAATAAGATGTACCACGAGGGTCAAAACACATGTAAAATTTAAATACATTTAATACTTTTGTGGATGACGGGGGAGACACGAGAAAGGAAAGACAGTCACAGTAAAATATGCTAGTCACGAAAGTCGAATGCGGAGGGAGCTAAAAATTCTTTTTAAAGTTTTTTTTATCTTACAAGTATTTTATTAGTTAACAAATAGAGACTGGCAACAGATAAAACTTTAAATCGCCGAGCTTTCTCTCTGACTAAGGGCCGTAGTAGCCCGATCAGTAGAGTGTCGGATTTGGGGCCGGAGGGTCCTGAGTTCGAGCCTTGATGGTCGAAGATCCACCGTCTTCATTAAAGGGGACTGGGCGACGTTAAATATGCTCGTGGTCTCAATGTCCTCCGAGTGAAACGATACTTCTGGGGGTGCTAGCACCAGGTAGCTATTAGCTCCTGGTCTAGTTCAAAATTCTCATTAAATGTTCGATCCGGTGATGGTGCTGCCATCTATCGGTATAAAAAATAATGGAGGCAAGGCACTTAGTATGCAGTCCTCGACATAGATACAGTTGTAGTCAGTTGTGACTCGGAAGCGAAATCGAAATTCTCTCTGACTGTCAACAATGAAACTGCTCCCAGTCGTTAGAAAAGCTTCGAATTTTGTTTGAATTTTGATAAAAATTGCTTTAATTCCATTTCTAAATGACCATTTCTAAACAAATTCCATCTTACGCAAAAATATTCGTTTTTTCGTTTGATACCAACATTTTAAAATGTGCGCATAAAATTTCAGTAGCAACATTGAAAGTGAGTGGTATTGAACTTGAACCTGTTACATCAGAATGATATAGTTTATATAGTTAAGGAGAGAGAAACGATAAATATATATTAATATAATAGATATGGCATGACGGGTGAAAATTGTTTCTTCATTTGAACGAAGTCGTTGCCTGTTGAGTGATAATTTTTAAAGTTGAAATTGTTACTCTTATTCCAGTGGATGAACCCTAAACTCCGGTGGGTAGCGTTCATTGTTGTCGACCATTTTTTCGTTTCTTCATTCCCCTGAAATGAGTCTTACCAGTAAAACAGTTAAGTTACCGGATCGAGTTCAACTTCGTAACGATAAAGCCTTTCCCTGCATGTTAAACATTCCCAAAACATATCATCAAATTATCAGCCGTGGTGCGAATTTCATTGTTGAAACACGCGGGTTACTCGATCATCGGCTATTGTAGATAAGAGGATAAGTATCAGGAAATTTTTTCAAAAGCATTAGAAAATAATTGAAATCGCGTGAATAAGGGCTTGGATTGCATTTAAATGTGCTATAAAAGGTTATACAATTTGAGTTCTATACAACTTGAAAGTTCTTAACAAATTCCATCAAACGAAAAAAAAAATCGTTTTTTTGATGGGTACTAATATTTTAAAGGTACTAGTAGGTTTTGAAAAGCACCAAACAACCCCGCTAGCTTTTGAAGTTCTTGATCAATATCTTCGGTAACAAAAATCATGCAAAGGCTGGACTTTGCTAAGAATACTCTCGATCAAATCTTCTTTCAAACAGAAGAAGAATCATCTAAGTCGATCAACTTCAAATAAAATTCCAAGCCTTTATTGCTGCAGCAAATTTCATTGCCGGCAGTCAGGGAGAAAGTTGAATGATTAAAAAAAAAAAATTCTGTTGCTAGTTTCTATTTATTAAGATATAAAGTACTTGTAATCGATTTAGTATATTAACAAATGCTTTTAAAAGATTTTCAATTTTTTTTCCTCTTAAGTCTGCTTTTGCGAATTATAAATGCAATTCTGCCGTAGGCAGGTAAAAAGCAGTTTCTATAATTGTTTTAATTTTTGAGCAATCACGATTGTTTATTGTTCTCACTTGACCATCTTTGATGTCCAGTTCCTTTTTCAACTTGGACCAGGGGCCTCTGCACAGCGCCACCCACTGGCGTGGCTCCTCTGGTTCTGACCACTGTCTCCCGAAATTCGCTTCTCCTGGGCGGTGGCGTCCATGTCCTACACACACACATACGCCTACGAGCGTACACACAGGTCTACTGAAGGCACACACACTAGCCTACACAAACACACAACTATATACACGTAACCGCCCAGGAGGAGGGGCAGACTTGGGGGGACAGGAGCCGTTTCTAGAAATAATAACCCCAATGAGTCTAGTCCTGTCGCAACTTGTGATTGCAAAGCACAATATGATATCAAAATTTCAGAATTCAAATTAATAATAATAATAATAATTATTATTTTTTGAATTTCTGTTATCTATTGCACGTTAACTTTATTGTACAACTAGTGGTACCCGCACGGCTTTGCCCGTAGTAGAAAAGTAAAAGAACTTTTGATTCATCTGTATATTTACAAATGATGTATGGTGAATTTCTCGCCAATTGGCTTGCCCATGCTACGGTTACACGTTATGATAAATTCGAAATTTACTCGTCCATCGTATGATAATTTTGCTCGGGAAAATGTTCTTAAAATTGAAATAGAAAAAGAAACACATCGAATTTCGAAAAACCGCTTCAAGGTGCACACCCCCATGCTACAAATTAACTTTGTGCCGAATTTAATGAAAATCGGCCGAAGGGTCTAGGCGCTATGTGCGTCACAGAGATCCTCACAGACAGAGATACTTTCAGTTTTATTATTAGTAAAGATAATGAAGCTTTCTTATTTGGTTTCTGCTGAAAAAAAAGTCTTGATTCCCACGTTTCTTTATTGTTAGTACAAAATCCAAAACGCTTTTTTTTTTCAAATACTTCGAAAATTCATTTTCGCAGATACTGACGTTTACCTGTCCACGGCAAAATAATTGGGTTGTTTCCCATTTTTAAAAATTATTTTTTTTTCTCAAAGAGCATGATCAAAACCATGGGATAAGTTACTTTTTTTTTTCTTAATTTGACTTATTTTCTCTGTTTAAAAATTATCTTAACGACATCAGCCGTTGTTTCCATATTCACTGCTGACGTCACAAGTAAGCAAATCTCTAGGGTTACCAGAATAAAGTTTTAGGACACTGCCAAACTTCGCTCAATGAATATTTTATTTAATAACCATCCTTGTTCCGCTACTAAATTGCTCGCATAAAATAAAATAAAAAAAAAAAAAAAAAAAAAAAAAACATTAAAATTTGATATCTAGCCAGAAAAGACAACCACGCGCTCCGATTCAAGATGACTTTCTTCACTTGTGACGTCACACGATGAAGCATTTTGGTTTAAAAATTACACATTTAAAAAATAATAATTAAAAGTTAAATGCTGGGAAAATAAAAGTGTTTTCTGGGTTCATGTTTTTTTTTTTTTTTTTGCTTATTCTACGGATTTTAGTGACTAAAAGTAGTACTTTTGACTGAGAGAAACATCCCCATTGTGATTATCTATCTTTTCCCGTGTTTTCCATGCCATGTAGAAAAGAAAAATTAAATAGACTTTTTTGTATGCGATGTGAACCGCGAGGTAGCATGAGATAACGGTTTAAATTTTTTAATGTAATGGTAATGGTAAGTTTTCATTCACGTCAACGTAATTTTTCAGGCAAAAGAACCTTCAAACGTAAAATCGAATTGAAGGTCAAAGAAACCATTTAAAACAGGAAAAAATGGTTTTAGCTTATTAACATTCAAAACGCATTTGCGACAACGGCACGTCTAAGAAAATACTACGCGCCCAAAATATTCTACAAATATCTTTTACTCGTGTCGTAAAGAGTGGAAAGCAAAGTTTTCCTTACAATTTACCACAGAAAAGACTTTTGTGTTGAAAATGAGTGCGGAAAAATCCCATTCAGACGCATAGCCGTGATCATATGCGGGAATTTAAAATTTCTGGCATGATTGCAACTTAGCTGATGATTACGCCCGCACTTTACTGGACACAAAATTATCCATTTTGGAAAAATGTAAATAAATTTTATGTCTCTGAGAAAGAAGAGTAAATATATTCTTTTAGTTTGGGTGAAGAAAAGTCCGAAATTAGTTTTCTGGACTTCATATTTACCCGGGGACCCGATAGCAGAATTGCCTTCAGCAGTTTGCGACGTAGATTAGAAAACTCAAAAATAGTCTGCAAGGTAAACCAGCATCAGATTAGTCGCAACAGTTATTATAAAATATCACTAAGAAATGATTAGAAAACCCTAAAATAGTCCGCATTGTACACCAGCATTAGATTAGTCATAACAGTTATTATGAAACATAACTAAGAAATGATTAGAAAGCCCTGAAATAGTCTTCAAGGTACACCAGCAGCAAATTAGTTATAACAGTTATTATAAAACATCACTAAGAAATGATTAGAACGCCCTGACATAGTCTGCAATGTAAACCAGCATCAGATTAGTCACAACAGTTATAATAAAACATCACTAAGAAATGATTAGAAAGCCCTGAAATAGTCTGAAAGGTACACCAGCATCATATTAGTCCATAACAATAATTATAATACAATTCTAAGAAATGGTTAGAAAACTTTAAAGTAGTCTGCAAGGTAAACCAGCATTAAACTAGTCATAATAGTTATTATGATACACCACTAAGAAATGATTGAAACAAAAATATGTAATTCTTATTACTTGCAAAATGCAGGCTACTTGGAAAATGCAGGCTACATAGCTTCAAAGTAAAATGGAAAACTGAGACCATGGTAGTTGTATTTGCTACATGGCCCAGGGATGCATATCGAACCCCGAGAACGAAACAGACGCAAATTAAAATAAATAAATAAATAAATGATAATGGAGAAAATCCAGGTTTTTGCGCAATATTACTTTTCACTGATTTATCTTCAAGAAGTACGGTACGCGCAAAACATTTACGATGTTAAACTTATTGATTAGTTTCTGTAGTCTAAATTTATAGGGTAAATTAACTTTAAGGTCCTTTTTTTTTCGTCTAAATTGAAAATTATTGTTGTGTTTCTGTTGATTTCACACTTTATACAGCACCACTTATCTGTTAGTGTGTTCTAAACTAACTAGCATAGTAAGAAACAGCATTAAATTCAGATTTTGAATCAATAACTATTACGTTTTCTCAAATTTTTGAGTTGTGTCACTTTTGTTGCCAGGGTGCGATATTATGTGCGATTATATGTACTAGGACCACTATAGGAGAGCACAAAAATTGTCCACTACTATAAATTTCAGTAAAACCCTCATTTTACGCGGCGGTTACGTTCCACGGAAACGCTGCGTAAACTTAAACCGCGTAAATGAGACTTAATAGTAGTGTTTAAATAAGGGTTAGGTTCCATAGATTTAAAAAACACTTAAAAATAGTGATAGATAGATGTGTACTTATTCCAATCTATATGCACAACGTATATAAAGAAAGCAGGAGTTCACTTAGTGTTTATATATATATATATATATATATATATATATATATATATATATATATATATATATATATATATATATATATATATATATATATATATATATATATATATATATATATATATATATATATATATATATATATATATATATATATATATATATATATATATATATATATATATATAAAACAGCTGACTGTGATAGCCTTTTGGCAGTCATTAGTTTTCTCTGTAATTCGTTGAGGAGCATTAACACATCCATGATCACTCGCGTCACTTTCATGATAGGATCTTCCTTCACTAACAAATCAGAAATAGCATTTGCCATTATCAAGCAATGGCTCAAAAATTTCGATGTGAAAGCGTTGGTTGTTTCTCATCGGTGTCGGTATCCTCGTTGGTTTCGTTCTCATTTGTCACTTCTAAAAGCTCCTCTTCGAGAGAGCTCCGAATTGTGTGAGATGTCTCCAGTGGCTTAAGCTCGCTTATGCTTAACGACAAAATGCAGTTCATTTGGCGTTATCTGCAATCTCAGGAGTTTAGATTTTGAAAGAGGGAAAAATTTTATCCGTTTGCAATGCCCGCAAAATCGAAACTGATCCGCGTAAAATAAAATATAGGTGTCTAATCTTAAACCACGTATAATCAAATCCGCGTACAGTTAACCCGCTTAAAATGAGGGTATAGATGGTGAGAATGATAGTGGTGCAAGTAACTTTTCATATGGACTGAATGGTATTGATTAAAATCTAAATTGCCCCGAAACTTGCAAAGTTGGTTTACACAAACGTCGCGTGGTGGCGTAAAAAAAATCCTCATATAAATAATAGCCGATGATCGAGGAACCCGCGTGTTTCAACGATGAAACTCGCACCACGATATGATAATTTGATACCATGTTTTGGTAGAGTTTAACATGCAGGGAAAGGCTTAATCGAGAAAAAGCTAAACTTGATTCGGTAACTCAACTGTTTTACTGGTAAGACTTTCATTTTAGGAAGACGAAGAAACCAAAACAATTAACGCTATATACTGGAGTTTAGGGTTAATGCACTGGTGTTAGGGTTAAAATTTCAACCATCAAAATATCACCAAACAGGCAATGGTTTCGTTCAAATGTAGAAACAATTTTCACCCGTCATACCATGGCAGGAGATTTTCTAGTACAGTAAATAGTGACATGTCATTACAATTTCATAATTTAGAAGAAAATTTTTTTAACTTGAAGTATGCACTATTAATTTAGATAACAGAAACATACAGTAAGCCTCACATCATAGTTTTTTTTTTGTGCGTGCTGTAACATTTGAGACTTGAATCACTTAAACCTACTATTGTGTAAAGCCTTTATTTTCTCCGACGCTTTTTTTTAGTTTTGTGGAGATATTCTTCTGATTCTGTTAGATGTAGATGAGGCTGACAGTTTTGGGAGAAATTTGACAAATTCTTGCTTTTTTAAATGTCATTTTGTTAATAAACAGAAATCAATTGGCATAGTGAGATATGCTCGCTGTCGCTTATTTTCCGTTCATATGTAACGATCACAGCTATAATTTTTCTGTAACTGCTTCTCAGTTAGTAGTTCAAATCAATTTTAAGTTCAGTTTTTTTTTTAACTTACAAATTCCATGTAAAAATCGAAATATATATTTTTTCATTTCTTCCGCAGTAAAAATGATAAATATATATTTTCCATTTTAGTAGTAGAAATACCTTTTATTCTTTATAATTTTGAAATGTAACAAATCGTCAACAGCTCAAAACACCAAAAGGGAGCCATTTTCTGACTTTTGCGTTCACCGATGTTGCTGGAATGTCGCCAAAAAGGTCCCAGAAAATGATTGAGTGATGTTATGGGAAAAGATAAAACATTTTTTTTTCACCGAGTTAAAATTGAATTGCATTAAAAAAGAAAGAAAAAAAAAAACCCTCATGAAGAAAGAAAAATTATTCAATAGCAGTCGCATCTGTAAGCGAGCAACAATATTTACAGCATCGTTATGGACATGTATTACAAGCACGATTGTTTAATAAAAATTTTTGTTCTTAATGTTCAACTTTTTCTTAACTACAACTAACGTGTAAAAGAAACATAGTAGAAAAGTGCAGAAAAATATTCTGTAAGCATTGCAAAGGAATATTGTATTTTATCATTATTGTTATGTATATCAATATTGTTGTAATTTATGCATTTGCAAGAGACTCCAAACTATCAGTTGGAGACAGAAACTGTTAACTAATACCTTATCTCTCCTTTTTTGCGCTGATCAATTCTAATTTTAATACAAATTCCATGACTTCCAATTTCCACTCTTACCGCGTTCAAACGTTCTTAAATGTCTTAATTTTTATGAAAATAAATCCAAAGAAACTTTTGACTATTTTTACTAGCATCGAGATAATTGTCATAGCATCTATAGCTGTGTATAGAAATGAATTCAGGGCTTGCAGTTTAGGGGAGTCAACCACGACCAGAACCCTAGACTTTTCCCACATTGTAAGTGTGCCTCAAATGCCGAGTGCAATCAGCCTGGGACACTTTTGAATTTTTACTTTTGTAGCATATTAATCATATGTTTTCAATTTTAAAAACATTTTTCTATTTTTAGGCAGAACCTTAGTACTTTTCCTCGGGACAAGGTACAGGTATAGAACAAAATAATAGGAACGCCTGCGAAAAAATGAAAATAATTTATTAGTTAGGGATTGATACTTTCTTTGCCTGAATGACGACTTGCATTTAACGTGAGATTGACAAGTAAAAATCTTGTATTATTTCATCACCGTTCATTACTTATAGCAGGAATTAAAATGGAAGGAGCAAGGTCCAATCATTGGCTTAGCAAAAGCGTACCCAAGGACACCAAGTCACGGGAAGCAACAACGACGAATGGTTGGCACGTTTTGCGTGAAAAAAGCGAAAGAAACCTGATTTCTTCCAATGCTTTGTTTTTAAACACGTCACGCGACTTGGGATCTGAGTTTCATGAATGAGAGTCTTCACTCCTCCATTTCATCTCTTCTCAATAGTTCGCACCACTTTCTCGGGCTGGACCGTCTCGAGTTTAGATGGTGTGACTGGAGGAAGAAATCGAGAAAAAACGTTGTTCTCTAAAATGCCCCACAAAGGCTCACTGATAGTCAGATCAAGTGACTATCAGGTCATGTTCAACCATTCCATCATCAAGTTCATGCAACCATCTTTGAACACGGCGATCATCATGCGCGTATGTCATCTTGAAACACAGGACGTTCTCCAGAAAAGAGATTCTGAAGCATAGAGTGCACATGATGTGCGAGAATGCCTCTTTAAAGGTTGACTGTGACCATATTCATCAGGACATCGATGAGGCTCCAATCCATGGGAAAATATCGTGCTCCACACCATCACGAACCCCAATCCATGACTCACGGTTGGAACCAGGCATTCAGTCCCATTTCATTGGTTCCCCCCTCCCCCAATGAAAACTGTTCGCCAGATGAACATACGTCCGGTGGTCTGGAATACTACAGGCACTGACTCTCTTGGCACCACTGGTTTCCTCTTCATAGCATTCCACTCCAAAACTAAGCGAAACTAACAGTTTTGGAACAGCTACTCTGCCATGAATCGGCAGGGGTCGTAGGATCTATATCATCCTGCTCTTATAATTGGTGTTAATTTTATGCTTGCTCGTTATAGAAAGCGTTCCGCTAAAAGTGCTAAATATGATTCTATGAGAGCTGATTATTTAAAAATGTTTTGTATTTTTTTTGAGATTGACTGGAACTTTCTAAATGCTTTTAAATATGCCAGTTTTGCAGTCTCTGAATTTAATACTATATTATCCAATGATTTCAATCGAACTATTCCCATTTAAACTAATAACAGAAAATTTCTTTTCTGGTACTCAACTGAAACCAAAAGATTGATAAGGCATAAGAGTAAAGTTCGCAAATTGGCTTTAAGAACTGACGATCCCAATGTGTTAAGTGAATTTAGAACTCTGAGATCTACTCTTAAAAACAGCATTAATGATGATTACAGTAAATATTTGCGCATTACCAAAAATAATCTTATTTCTGATCCAAAGAAGTTTTGGTCCTACTTTAATAAAAACTATTCCCCCCCCCTAACAAAATGTTTTTCAAAAATATGTACTGTGATAGGTATATTTCTGAGGCATTCACAAATTATTTTAGCACCACTGGTAGTCTCTTCATAGCATCCCGCTCCAAAACTAACCGAAACTAACAGTCTTGGAACAGCTACTCCACCAAGAAAGTGGGCAGCATGCAACGCCCGTTGAACAGTTTTGCTACATACGGAACTCTCAAGGTCCTATTCAACATCCGCCTATCACGGCCGTTTAATTTTCAACTTCGCCCACTTTTGTGCTTCGCAGAAGGAACAGAATTTTCTAATGCAACTCTCACACGGCCAAATGCTTGACGGATATCATCCATTTGAACGTCGGACGGTGGTCCATGGGATCACTTATTTCTCCGGTATAAATTACCGTAAAAATCAGCGATGCTTTAAGTCCACCATTTTACAGTAATAATTACCAGAAAATCATCCCGAATTTTTAACAGTATAGGAAGTGGATAGAAACCGTTGAAATCCAGAAACCTTGCACAAAAATAATCAGTAACGTTTTGGAATTTTTTCAGAGTGTGGGCCTACGGCCTCACTTTTAGTTAGTCGCGCCCTGCATCTCATCAAGAAAGAACTCAAACACAGAGGAGATAAAATAAAAGTTTTTCATTAAATGATAGATAAAACCCAGAAAAAAACTTAGTCGGTGGTCAGAAAAAAAAAGTTCGACATCTCCATTATAATTAAATAATTTAACTTTTCCCTTATCGTTATTTATTTCTACTAAAACTTAGCTCAAACGAAAAAACTGTCCTATGACACCATCTCATTATAAACGTGTTCGAGCAAAATCCACGATCAACCGTGAACGTTCATATAACGATGGTCTGAACCAGTACTTTCTTTGTTTTCAATGAAAGCCGAAACTTCGCCAAAAATAGATTAGGAATTGGCAACATTCTTTCCTTAAAGGCAGTTCGTCGAATGCGAATAGGAGTCTCCAGAGCTTTTCTGCCGCCATAAAAGTTGCAGAAATCCACGACGCCTCCAGGATTCGGAATGGTCCCGATGGGAACCATACCAGGAGAAAACAGGTATTGGAAAGGCTGGTGATGGAGTGTTTATTCCGGGAATGTTAGAGAGGAATGGGAAGCTTATTCTTTTCTTGGGATTTAAATTGAGCTTGAGCAGATCGACTGACTCCGGATCCATTACGGTGATGCGTAAGTGATTTTGATTATGTCTATGCAAGCGTTGGCCATCTTGTTTATGATTTATCATCGTTACAACGGCTTTTCGGCGGTTTTCTTGGAAAGTTTAAGAAAAATAAATGAAAAAATCAGAATTCTTAAAAAATACTGAGCACTTTTCATAATGTACTCAAGAGGACAAAATAACTTTTCTAGGTCAGAAAGGACACTATTTAAGTATTCCTGTAGATTTCAATTATTTCAAGAAAATGACTCCACGAACGAGGAAAAGTGCGGCTCAAGTCAGGAAGCGAATTTCTTATCATTATCTAAGTTGTACCTTAAGATAAAGCTTACTATTTAGTGAAATCCTGAAGGCTTTAAGTGGTCTAGCTTCTGAGATGTAAGCAAAAGCAGGCTTCAGATTTTTCTGTGACAATCAGGCCAAGTACAATAAAAGTACTTAATAAAGCTTATTTTGAAAAGTTCATCTGCATTTTTGGGAACGTACCTGGACTTTTTGAAAATATTACACTGCAATTGAAATTAATGAATTTATTTGATTATTTTTTTGCAACGTAAGTCATAATGTCCGGTGCATGTAGTTCCAACATGACATTTCTTGTACTCTCCATAAAATTTATAAAGTTAAAGTAAAAACATTTCCAATGATTTTTGCATGATTTATCTACATAAATATAATTGAAACACTCCAAAAGTGACACATTTGTATTCATAAAGCTATACAGCGTCAAACGTTTTGCCTGCAAGACCTCTATTTTTGCAACCGTTAGTTTTAGATGCATACTTCTAGTTGCAAAAATGGTCAAAATAAGGTGCAGAGTTCAGATATTAAAAGCTTGAAGCAGAAAAGTAAATAACTGAAAAAATGCGAACTCTAACTTTTATACCAACTTTAAGTCCCCTAACTTATAATTAGGGAAATGATCTCCATTGAAAACTTATTCCAACACAAAAAGTTTGACACTAGTACGAAAAATTCAGTGTTTTATAAATTACGCTACTTGACACTCGTAGTCAATAACAATTTTTTGGTGGAAAGTAGCTGTTAACAAGGTGTTAAAATATATGCATGTGCATAGAGAGTGTTTCTTTCAAATTGTACGAACTTTTGTAGTATGTTTTTGCGTATCACAGCATAACATTTGCATTTATTTTTCAATAGCAGTGAACAATATAGTTTGTTTTTAGTCTACTTTAACAGTAAAAGTCAGAGGAAGAAGAAAAAGCATGAAAAAAAAGCTTTATACATCTTGAAAATATCGCGAAAAACGAAAAAGTGAAAAATGAAAAAATAATTAAATAAATATCGAAAAATTAAAAATTGGAAAGTAGGGTATTGAGATTTTGGAAAATGTCTGTCTGTCTCTCTGTCTGCCCCCCCTAATAACTTTTGAGTGAATAGTCCGATTCGAACAAAACTTTTTTTGTTCGAAAGATCTCGGCGAGGACACCTTATTCCTAACTTTTTTTCGTTCAATTTTGAACAGTTAAAAAAAATTTAACATTAGCACCTACGGGGAAATTCAAGGCAATTCCGAACTTAGAGGCGAATTTGTGTCAAACAAACTTTCTAGTAAAAAGCTTTTGATGAAAAACATGTATATGAAATATCTTTTTGATTTAAACAATTTTCCGTTGAATTTTGTCATATCTCAACATTAGCGCATACGGGGAAACTGAAAGTCAATGTAGATTCCGCACTTAAAGGCGGATTTACTTCAAACATTGTTGGAAATAGCTTTTGACGACAAAATCTCGACTCCGAGAATTTTGGGGCACCTAACTACAACTCCGGCCCCTCTGCCCGAAAATTTGTCGGGCTCCGACTCCCCGACTTCGACTCTGACTTTGCAGTTTTGGCAAAAATTTATACACGATGGAAAAATGATTGTCTCCGACTCCTTTATCCCGAAATAAGTCCAACTCTGACTCCGCAAACATTGGCAGAGTTGCGGACTCTAAGGGAAATGACCGATTCCAACTTCTTCCAAGTCTTTGAATTAAAAACTTTCGGCTCCCGAATCTAACTTTTATATTCCAAAATGAAACTGACTCCGCAGCTACGATATTTCCTGCGAAATAATAATTGTTAATATGATTTGTTTTTATTTTCACTCTAAAGTTTTAATTTATGTATTCAGTTTTTGGCGGAGAAATTCAGAGTCCTTCATGTTTCTACTTAAAGATATGCACAGACGTTTCTTTTTTTCGACAATGAAAGTTATTTCTTTAGTTGACATTTAATTGTTTTTATTTATTTTTGAAATTTCATTAATTTATTTTTCATATTGATTTTTACCCGTCAAGGTATGACGGGTGAAAATTGTTTCTACATTTGAATGAAGCCATTGCCTGTTTGGTGATAGTTTGATAGTTTAAATTTGAACCCTAACACCAGTGGATTTCCCCTAAACTCCAGTAGTAATAGTTGAAGCACCGGGTTACTCGATCATCGGCTATTATTTATTAATGGATGAGAGAGATATGTTTAAAACTTAATAATAATTCTCTATACAAAGTTAAATAACCATTCGGTTCCTAAAACAATGAAATTAGGAACTCATCAAATGTTTAAATTCTAAGAATTTCCTTTTCGAAATCATAACCAGTATACAGCTATTCTCAGCTAGTCATCATTGCCAGAAAATATTGTTCAAGTGCATTATCGCGATTACAATAAATAAATCTCACGTGGGATATACAACTGATTTAATTTACAACTTTTTGCTAAAAATAGGCTTGAGTTTGAAATATATAAATCAGAAATAAAATATAAATAGCCTTAAATATATGAAGCAGCAAGCATAAAGATAAATTTTTAACTCACATCAGCATCAGACGTGATCTTTCCACGTTGACAGCACAGCAGCTTGTATTAATGGAGTAAATTCTGAATATTTCAGAAAGCTATTTAAAAACGTAGATTAAAAGTAATTTTATAACTAACGTACATCAACGAAACACACACACAGAATTTTGCCAATCTATCATGCTCCATTCGCAACTCCAATAAACTATAGGGGGCGCTGCAGCCACTGCTGCAGCCGTGGCGGATGAAAAAGGTAAAACAAACACATGCCGTATTTTATAACTTGCCGTGACGCTCAGTGAATGACAGTAACTTTTCATTGTGTTTGTGGAAAGCTTTCTTTTCCATTCTTCTGAAATTACATTACATCATAAACTGTCTGAAGCTTGTAATTTACTCCAGTAAAACAAGTGGAGTGAAATGTTTTACTTTTTCTTTAGTATTGTTAATCACCGTAAGGTAGCGTACTCGAGCTCTAGAGTTGCGAATAAAAGCAAATAAAACTGGCAAGATAGCACAGACGATATTAAAACTAAACCCATTATTCTTTTTGAATGCATAAAAAAATCTTTCATTCATTTTTCATCAATAAAACTATGATTATGAAACAGCCGATATTTTATTGAGAGAGATAACCCTCACTCTTTTTTTTCTTTGAGAATCTAATTTTACAATTTCAAAGCAGACGATAATTTGAATTGTTGTCAGGAGCGTTGCTCGATAAGTTTTGGCAATTATATATACATGAAGCTAAGTTTTGAAATCAAGAAAGAAAAGTATCTTAATGATTCAATACTGTCTCTAAATTTTCCGAATCGTCAGCAGATTTTGCCGAATAGGGAAATTTTTTTTTGGAAGTTACAGTGATCTCTCGGAACCTCCTATCGGAGCCCCCCTGCTTTTAACATTGAAAATAAAAACATTTTAAAAACAGCTGAACACGAAATCGCGTTGGAAAAAAAATCTGACTCAAGCCAGATATGTGTATAAAAAAGTTCAGCTTTTGATGGAAAAACACAGACGTAGGACACTGCATACATGTTCTAGTATAAATGGTTTTAATCAGCAAGACCTTTATTTTCGCAGCCGGTAGTCCTAGATGTGTACTCCAAATTGCAAAAATGTTCAAAATCAGATGCAGGGTTAAGATATTGAAAATTTGAAGCAAAAATTAAAATGAGTCAAAAAATAAACTAGTATGTTGTGGCCATCACGAAACTTTCTTCTATATTTTTCCTTTTTCTGATCCCTCCCCATGCTTGACGAGGAAGCAATATTCCTAACAAAAACAAAATTACACATGCAAAAACTTGACGACCATCCCAATGTCTGAATTATTGTAAAAACAAAACAAAGAGCGAAAATTGAAAGTTACTTTAAAAGCCTTACTTGAATTAATTACAAATATTTTATTTATTAACAAACATAAGACGGCAACAGTTAAAAATTTTAAATCATTGAGATAATATTTCCGATCATTTCCATACAATTAAAATCACGAGAAATACGCAGACGACAATCTATTACGATTTATCTTTCTTATTGCTGCATTAATAAAGCTATTTTTATTCGAAAAAAAAAAAAAAAAAAAAAAATCACCACCTCTTGGAGCGATTGGAGTCAAAATTGAACCAAAGCCTGTTTACATATGGATTCACATATATTTCAAATTTCCACCAGAACGTAGCATTACTTCTTGAGATAGGGTACTCACAATGGAAAAAAAGAACGGGCGATTGCGCTACCCCCCTTTTTAGCTGTTGACACCAAAATAAAATAAGCTCTTATACCCACTAAGGGCTACTTGTCAAAAAATTTTTGTTTGATTCCGTTCGTTATTTCTTGAGATACAGTAGTCACAATTGAAGACATAAAACGTTCCATAACTCAACCCCCGTTTGAGCTATTGACACCAAAATTGAATCAGCACCTACTCCTGTTAGGGACAACATATGGACCAAATTTTGTTTGATTCCGCCAGTTACTTCCTGAGGAATAGCAAGCACGCGTAACTCAAAAAACGTCCCATTGCTCCAGCCCCCTTAGAGGAATTCGCGCCAAAAACCAATGGGCACAAGTTCACATAGGGGCACATATGTGTACCAAATTTCGCTCGATTTCATGCGGTAGTTTTTGCTGTAGAGCGGCCACAAAAAACTGGTCACACACAGACGTGACACACACACATACATACACACACATACATTCACACACACATACACACACACAGACAGACAGACATTTTCCAAAAATAGTCGAAATGGACTCAGCACACCTCAAAACGTTCGAATCCGTCAAAATTCGAAATTCGAAAATTTGCACGAATCCAATACTTTCTTCTATATATTAGATATAGAAGAAAGTAAAAATTTACATTTTTATACGGACCCTAGGTCCCCAAACTAACATTTAGAGAAATAATGTCCATTGAAAACTATTACTGACCCAAAAAACTTGACATTTGTGCGATCAAAACTCAAAGAGATATTCCAGTTCAAAGTTTTAAGGGAACATATAAAAGATGAGCTTGGAACTTATCTCCCTTTCAGAAGAATGACTGTTCGTCAGAGTAAGAGATAAAAGATATTTACGTAGGGGTATCAAAAAGTAGGGTAACAAGAGCTCTGACGAGTTTGCGAATTATTCGTATGAATGAAAATCCCTCTGAAGGTAACGGAAACAATCACAGCATTCAAACGATGTCGGTAGATGGAGCTGGTAGGCAGGTAACATGACAAAATTTGAGTTAGAAGATGGCCGCCTTGACGGAAGCATGGTTCGCAATTGAAATAAGAAGTGTGATACGGTTTTTGTGTATAAAGAAAAATTCTCCAGCTAAAATTCATCGCCAATTAGTGGAAGTGTACGGTACCAGTGTTATGTTCGCAATGCCCGACCACATACGGCCACAACTACGCGCGATTTGTTAGAGCGTTTTCGGTGGCAGATCTTGGACCACCCTCCTTACAGTCCCGCCCTCGCACCAAGTTATTTCCATCTCTTCGGATCGTTAAAGGAACACTTTGAAGGTCTGCATTTCAGAACTGATGCTGAGGTTCAGCAAGCCGTCTTGATGTGGTTGCACAACCTTTATGCTGATTTCTTCCGTGCCGGTTTCTATGGTTTGGTGTACCGATGGAACAAATGCTTCGATAAGCGTGGTGACTATGTAGAGAAGTAATATGTACCTGTGCTTTCCTACATTGCATATATTTTTTTGATTCCTGAATAAACGTTTTCTCTGATTGTGCTTGTTACCTTACTTTCTGATACCCCCTCGTATATTCTGCATTGCTATTCAAAAATAAACGCAAATGTTGTGCCGTGATTCTCAAAAATACACTACAAACCTTCGAAAATTTTGAAAAACCGCTCTATACACACATATAATTTTGAACTTTTGTCAACCGCTATATGTATTTTCCCCCAAAAGGTGTTATTGACGGCGAGTAGAAAGAGGTGTAAGTCACAAAACGCTGCGTTTCATATCTCGGTGAATATTGATCCTACTAATTTCAAACTTTTAGTGTTGGAATTATTTTTCAATGGAGACTATGTTCCTAAATATAAGTTAGGGGATCTAGGGCCCGTATGAAAAGTTCAATTTTGTATTTTTTGACTTATTATTTTTGCTTCAAACTTTCAATATCTTAACTCTGCATCATCTGGTTTTGAACATTTTTGCAATTGCAAGCATACATCTAAGACTGAAGGTTGCGAAAAAAAGCTCTTGGAGGTTAAAACGGAACACCCTGTATATAAGAAGTTGCTTTTGAATAAACAAATATTTTCATGTTTCTCATCCGCTTGAAGAACTTCACTCAGAAAAGATTTACCCTTCGGTAAGTTTCTTGAATTTACGTTAAACGTTTCATTCTTTTAAAAGGAAGTCAACTTTCTCCTCATCCCCTTCACCCACCCCTCCAGACTCGGAGGTTTAAAGCATTTTTGATACTTCGTTGGAGAAATGAAGAAAATTGATGACGTGTGAAGATTCTTGAAAACAGCAGCTCAAGCTATTAAAAGGGTAATGGCTTCGAATGCTTCATGAGTTTAAAACAGCTGACCACAAGGTTTAGAATACTTTGGAAAATTTATGAATTTCTTTCCACTGTGCTACATTTTACTTGGCAGGAAAACATTGTTTGAAAAAGTTTAAAAATAAATTTTCTACGATCGCATTCACAATCTTTGCAGGATATTATTAACGGGGCCTTAGAAAATTTATTTTTGAACTTTTGATTAATGTCTTTTATCATAGCTTCCACGGACCTTGAATTTTTCTCTCGGTACACATAATAGCGGTGAATCCTGGGAAGAAAGAAACCATTTAAAAACTTTTAATTGTCTGGAAGTTCAAGTTCTTGCTATAAGATTTTAGTACTGTCTAAAAAACGGTAATTTTTTTTCAAACAGTTTTTAGCAATAATCTAATAAATCATGCAAGTTTTGCTTTTTGAATTTGAGGTATAGATTATTATTCATTGATCAATATCAATAGATCAACTTAAAACGGAACTTGTTGTCAAGCGGAAACGTCTCTGGATTTCACAAGGTTTCAACTATTTCCCCGTAAAAACAAGTATTTTCACACAAAAGTTTCCTGAATTGCTACAAGTTGCACGCGCGCAGACTTTTCACTGTTGCGGAAAATATTTTTAGCAACCAGTTTAAAGATTGAATGAACGTGTTTATCAAGTGTATCGGCCTAAGGTTGCTTACGGCCTGCCCCGATTGACAAAGCTCCCAATGAGAGCGAAATGAGTCAGTAGATAGCTACAGCTTTGCAAGGCAGGAATTGTAGGCAAGAGATATGCTTGGTTCCTTCTTGCATAGCTTTGGTCACTCTGATTTTTATGGAGTCTTCTTGGTAAAATAAGAAGGTTTTAATCAATAACACTAGACCTTCTTTTTTTCCTCTAGAAGGTTTTAGAGACATGAAGGGATTTAACAGGAGAGATTTCGCACTTCTTCAGAAAGTTTCAAGGTTAGTTTCAGAAAGGTTACTGACTTTTAGCGGAAAACGTTCCTGGTTTTTCCAAGATATGTTACTGGAAGAAATTGGGCCCATCAGCAGCCTATTATTTTCCTGGAACGTTTCTGAATCGTTTTTACATTGCATTTCATGTGCATAATGTTCTTCACTTAGTTAATAAATTTTGTTATACTTGATTTAACTAGAGGAAGAGTGAGCATATTTTATTATTAAAAAACACAGAAATCAATTGCTTTCAAATAGTACAATATTTGTCACTGTAATAGATATTATAAAAGTAAATCAAGGAAACAAACAAAAAAAAATGTAAGTTTGTCTCATTGTTTCCCCCAGTAAATGGGAACAGTGAGACATATTTTTTGAATTAGCAAACTTTGAAAGAATCTAAATTTACCTGAAGATATATGAACGATTTCCGCCGTTATCTCGGATATGAGTAAGTGCCTTTGGCAAGGTAAATTTCCTGTTATCTTGACACATAGTAGTGACATCTACACTGTAAAAATGATCCAGAAACGTTCCTGGAAAATAATGGGCAGCTGATGTGTCTAATTTCTGCCAGTAACATATCTTGCAAAAAACAGGAACGTTTTGCTCTAAATGTCAGTAACCTTTCTGTATCTATCCTTGAAACTTTCTGAAGAATCTGAAAATCTCCCCGGTTAAAGCTAGTCATTTGCCAGGAGCTTCAAGAAAAATGAGGTTGGTTTAATATAATTCATTAGAACCTTACTGATTTATACGGTGTCCTGGAAAGGATTCCCTGATTTCAAAATTAAATATCTCGAAAACAAAGGCCGATATTGGAATAAAATAAATAGTATGTTTATTGTGAAACCTATAAAAATCATGTACAGAAACTTGGAAATTAGTAACAAAAATTGCCAACAGCGGCTCTGCACGCTGTAATTGCAATAGAAGTCCTCATAAATAGTGCTGCGAAGGGGTTGGACGATAATTTCTGGCGTAAATGTAAGTATCTCTGAGAGGCAAAACTACTGCTGAAGCGCCCTACCCCTTTACAGCACTATTTATGGGGGTTTCTATTGCAATTACAGCGTGCAGCGTTCCCCTGTTGGCAATTTTGTTACTAATTTCCAAGTTTGTGTACATGATTTGTATGGGTTTCACTATAAACATACCGTTTTTTACTCCAATATCGGCCGTTGTTTTTGAGATATTAAATTTTGAAATCAGAGAGTTCTTTCCTGGACACCCTGTACCAAGAAAGCTCCAGAAATAGTAATGCAATCATAATCAAAGCTTGTAAGTAAGAAACTCGCATCTTCCTTGCCTGCAATTTTTTTTCCTTGCAAAGCTGTACAGTGCTGGTAAAAAAAATTGCATCACTCTCGCATTTTCACAACAATGGGATTATGTGAGGAGTTTTGGTTGACCGATTAACGATGAATGTATGTGAAATTCTGCAAAACTTATGAAATAAACATTAAACATAAGGAATCCAATAATTGTTTACGTAGATCGTCGCTGTTTCCGGGCCAAGGCAAACTGCTGATCCCGTGCTCATTTTTCCATTTCTGAACCTGCGTTGGAGTTTCGTGAAAAAAAAATTACTTAACCCCATGTCAATTTAAGTCTAATGGCAGGATAAAGGTTTTCAAATTGTTACTTACCAGTTTTGCTCTATGGCACGGAGCAGAATCATCCTGGAAAATGACGTTTGGAACTGAAGTAAAGTAATCCCGGATACTAGGAAGCAATTTCTCCGCCAAAGTGCCAATATACACCTGAGTGTTTACTGTTCCTTGCACAAAGTGAAGACCACCAACTCCTTGATCAGAAAGACATACGGGATGCTTGACTGTGTGTTGAATGCAGTCGGGACGATATTTCTCTTCTTTGCGGCGCGGGTGATGCAATTTTTTTTTACCACCACTGTAGCTATCCAATAACTTATTCGCTCTCATTGGGAGCTTAGTCATTCTGGACGGGCTGCGACCAAATGAAAGCCGATATTTAATAAGCACGCTTAGTCAATCTTAAAACGGGTGGTTGAAAATACTTTTTACATCGGTTAAAAGTCTGCATTCGTGAAACTTGTAGCAATTTAGTAAAATTTTTTGCAAAGATACTGGATTTTACGGGGAAATAGATGAAAACCCGTGAAATCCCAAAATGTTCCACGGAAATAATCAATAATATTTCGGAATTGTTTTAGTGTACGATGTGTTTGTCTGTAACTGAGATAGAATGACTTACTTTAATGTTTTTGAATTAAACTCTTAATTCGTTTATTACTATTATACTAGAAAATCGCCCGTCAAGGTATGACTGGTTAAAATTGCTTCTACATTTGAACGAAGCCATTGCTTATTTGGTGATATTCTGATTGTTGAAATTGTAACCCTAACTCCAGAGGATTGACTCTAAACTCCAGTAGGTAGCGTTCATTGTTGACCACTTTTTCATTTCTTCATTTCCCTAAAACGACACAGCCTTACAAGTAAAACAGTTAAGTTACCGGATCGAGTTTAGCCTTATCACAATAAAGCCGTACCCTGCATGTCAAACATTACCAAAACATATTATCAAATTATCATGCCGTGGCGCGAGTTTCATTGTTGAAATACGCGCGTTACGCGATCATCACTATCATATATAAGAGGATGTAAGTTTGTGCGTCGCAACTCTGACTCGCCTACATTTGATTTACCCGCGAGGGTAAATATTTAATTCCTAATGCATTTGTTATTACATTCGTGCATTACAACAGCTTCGCCCACATACAGTTTACTTACGATGGTAAATGCTTGACACTTAATGTAAATACTATTTTGCAAGTATGTGCATCACAACGTTGTTCAGCCCACATTTAGTTTACGCACAGGAGAAAATGTTTGATAAGTAATGCATAGGTCAATTAAAATATTGTTCACAACTTGTTTTTTTCCTCAACCTGAGTTTAAAGTTTTCCACTCCAAATCTGAGAATTGTCGAGAAAAAGGGAATCCTATTTCATAAAAAGTGGAGCGAAAAATCGGATGCTTCGAGCAGAACAGAAAATGGAACCGGTGGACAAAGAACAAAAGGGAGACTTTTATTTCTAAGCGAACGGCCATCTACTTAAAAAAAGGGAAAGGAGTACCAAAAAAAAAAATCTTGCCAAGAGATGTAGAATCAACAAAGAAAGGAAGCTACATCTTCGGTTACATGGCGGAAAATTCTGAAAGAGTAGCTCTGCAAAAGAAACGAAACTTTGGAATAAAAATGTTCATCATAGAAAAAAAAGTTTGCTTGATGAGTTTTGTTTTACAAGTCAATCTTTTACAGGAGAGTAAAGTGCCTTTGATCAGCAGTTTGATTTTATGGACTTGAGGTTCTTCTAGAAATTCTTGGCGGCTTTGAAACATGGTTTTAACGCGTGAGAGGAACTTGATACTAAAACATGCCCTTTAATTACAAAGAATTCGTTGAGTTTTATTCTGATTTCAAACAACTCAAGCGCCATAAGATGATTTCGCATGAGATATTTTGAAAACAATTTTCCGAAAGTGACTCTTAAAAAAATTTGTTTTTTAACATATCAAACTTTTATATTCTTAAGAAAAAGCTTTTTGCATTTTTAATTAAATCTCAGAAATTAATTTTTTTAATGGTTGGTATTTAATGTTTCATTAATGTATAAAAGCACAAAATAAAAATATTATGTTATTCTCAATAAAATTAATAAGATTTTTTTTTGAAACAGTGCACAGACGTTAGTTTTCTCAATTACATTCGCAAGGAAAAGAAACATAACAAGAAGTTCCGTTTAAAACTAAACAAGCGTACTTTCCCGTATATCAACAACAATTTTTTAGCATAGAATCAAAATTTTCTTAAACAGCTAAGGTTACAAATTATGTCAAACATAAAATGGTTCCATCTAAAATTGATCAAAAAATTGAGTCTTTCTTATGCAATAAGAAAGAAAGGGAAAAACCTTTCTCATTATATAGAATTCTTATCCAATTCCGTTTTCTAAAACGTTAAGGTTTGTTTTCAGAAAATTTAAACCTTTAATTAATTTTCGGGTAGAAACCCTTTAGTTTAAGTTTGTCTAACATTTAAACTCACACTTTTACGAGAGGCAAACTGAGGATCAGAGTAGCAAAAAAATATATCTTCTATCATATAATTTCGAATCTGCATATGTAGAAGAAATAAATCTTATATAAAAAATATAGTTAAAAACTGAGAATCTGTATCTATGTATGTCCAAGTTTCTTCTCCGAACGCCCGTAAACTGACCATCGAGCCAGGTAACGATAGTTTCCTAATTTTTCCGTCTTTATGTTTGGCTATTTAACACAATCCTCCGATAATAATTAGCGGAGATGTCAATTAAAAACTATAAATCATGACACTTAGATTTCGACATAAAATCCCTATTTTTCAAAAGCTTTCCCCATTCAAATTATTATTCAGTGCCTCACCTCAACTTTTCGTAACTGCTTTTATTGAAATTTGTAACGCGAAGAAAATCATTGAAAAGAAAGATCTGTTGTCAATTTATTTCTTGAATATGAACAAATAATGTTCTGGCTTTTGCTTTGAAGCTTTTTCTGTAGTCGGGGGATTTAAAAAATGTTTTTTTTTTTTTGGTAATTTTTTTCGCAATCTGCCGCAAAATTTTACTCTTTTTTAGCCTGCTGAACACGAGTTACTTGACCTAACTTTTATTTTCGAGGTGGACCGTACAAAGCCGGGCGACGTAGCTAGTATACAAATAAAATAACAGCAACAATACAAAGACAGCTAAAATAGATTTCTTTTCCTTCTCTAATGGAGCTGCGTTAGGACTACTGCCTTTTGCAGACCTAGAGCGTTCCCCGGAAATAACATCTATTCTTTCACTTAGCAGCACTATTGGCGGTTGCTTTTACCACGAGAATTTTGACGTTCAGTTTCCCCACTAGATAAAGGCAATTGGGCTCTATTTGATGTGAAATTGATATAGGAATTTAATTTTTTCCAAGAATATTCTAAGTCAAATCCGTGCATGAGGGATCTTTTACATGGTGCATAATCATACGACACAGACACTGTCGATTTTCTGCACCTTGAAAATCCACCGACTGGAACCACGAACGAGCCCGCGCCTTTGGGTGTAAGAGACCAGCGTCTAACCACTACACCATTTTGTGCAAACAAACTTTTTTGTCGTTTTCAGAATGAAAAAGAGAAAAATATGTAAATATTAAGATTTTTTAAAAACAAACCAGAATATCTATTTTTAGAGATTCACGATTTTGCATTATTTAGGATAGTATGTGTGGTAAATGGTAACAAACTCCATTACCACTCTTGCTTTGATTTTTGAAACTAAACTACTAGTGACTGAAAGCTAGGCAACATATAAAAGACATTCTGAGAGTTCCTCCAGTTTCTAAACAGTTGTGTAGGCGTCATCATTACTTGAACATAACACTATTACAAAACGTTGTTGTTTAAAGTTTAGTAATCCCACATCATCCTCTCTAGCTGGTCTACAAATGCGAGGATACTGATTTCATCTACTGCGAAATAGAACTACTATACTGAAAACATTTTCGCAAGCGTTAGTCCTACATGTATTCTTCCAGTTGAAAAAATGTTCAAAATCTGATGTAGAATTAAGACATTGAAAGTTTGAAGCAAACGTAAAAACTAGTATGTTGTGGCCATCACGAAACTTTCTTCTATATTTTTCTTTTTTTTTTCTGATCCCTCCCCATGCTTGACGAGGAAGCAATATTCTCAACAGAAACAAAATTAAACATGCAAAAACTTGACGACCATCCCAATGTCTGAATTATTGCAAAAGCAAAGCAAAGAGCGAAAATTGAAAGTTATTTTAAAAGCCTTGCTTGAATTGATTACAAATATTTTGTTTGTTAACAAACATAAGATGGCAACCGTTAAAAATTTTAAATCATTGAGATAATATTTCCGATCATTTCCATACAATTAAAATCACGAGAAATACGCAGACTACAATCTATTACGATTTATCTTTCTTATTGTTGCATTAATAAAGCTATTTCTATACGCAAAAAAAAATATAATTTGAATTCTGAAATTTTGAATTCAAATTATGTTTTTCGCAATCACGAACTGAGACAGGACCCTACTTATTGGAGTTATTGTTTCTAGAAATGGCTCCTGTACCCCCCCCCCCAAGTCTTCCTCTCCTCCTGGGCGGTTACGTGTGCATAGTTGTGTGTGTGCGTAGACCTGTGTGTATGCACGTAGGCATGTGTGAATGTATGTGTGTGTATGTGTGTGAACGTGCGTGTGTGTAGGACATGGACGCCTCCGACCAGGAGAAGCGGATAGTTCAAAACCGGAGCAGTCGCGTCGCGCCGCCGCCAGCAGAGGACGGTGGGCGGTGGTGCTGCAGATTCTTCTGGTTCGAGTTGAAAAAGGCACGGACGCCAAAAACGGTCAAATGAGAACAATAAGTAATCGTGATTGCTCAAAAAAAAATAATTTGAATTTTGTCATCTTGAATTCAAATTATGTTTTTCGCAATCACGAGTGTGTGTTTGTATGTGTATGTGTGTGTGGGGGGGGGTATGTGTATGTGTGTAGGCATGTGTGTTTGTGTCTGTGTGCAGTCATGAGTGTGTGGGTAGTTGTGTGTATGAGTGTTTGTGTGCGTGGGGGCGGGGTATGTGTATGTGTGTGCAAGCATATGTGTTTGTGTCTGTGTGCAGGCTGGAATGTGTGGGCAGTTGTGTGTATTTGTGTGTATGTGTAGGTGTCTGTATGCATGCGTGTGTGTATGTGTTTGTGTATGTGTGTAGGGGTATGTGTGTGTATGGTGGTGTTTGTGTATGTGTTTGTGTGTGCGTGTGTGTTGGTGCGTGTATGTATGCGTGTGTGTGTAGGATATGGACGCAACCTGGAGACGGTTTTCGCTAGAGGAGCAGCATCGGTGAGGCCGGCCGACGCGACGAGTGGTGTTGGCAGAGGGTGGCGCCGCGCCGGTGGGAAAAATGATAGCACGCCAAAAACAGTCAAATGAAATCAATAAGCAATCGTGATTGCTCAAAAAAACCCACCTCTTGGAGCGATTGGCACCAAAATTGAACCAAAGCCCGTTTACATATGGATTCACATATATTCCAAATTTCAACCAGAACGTAGCATTACTTCTTGAGATAGGGCACTCACAATGGAGAAAAAGAACGGGCGATTGCGCTTCCCCCTTTTTAGCTGTTGACACCAAATAGTCCAGTCAATAGATACATTTTACCTTGCAAAAAATGGGGTCAAAGGTTTTATTTTTTAATTTGTACACATTGGTGCCGACATTATCTCCGAAATGGTTCAACTTAGAAAAAAGTTTTTAAATGTAAAGTTTAAAGAACATAAAATTTCCTACAACTTTTGTATTTACAACTTTTTTGTAGCACAAATAACAAGCTTGCTACAGCTCTTTGAAAATAGGCAGTTTTCCTCCACTCCGAAAAAAAAAAAAGCTTTCACACGGAAAGCAAGGCGTCATAATTATTAGAACTTGAATAGAAACTTTAGTTTCAGAGAGTTTATCGACAGTTAGAGTAGTTTGAGTTTCTTGCTCACCTCCCCCCCCCCCCCGCTGGACAAAGAGTAGCAATTCTGGCTGACAGATTAGTTCCCACTAGACTCCAAAAACAAACGATGTATTATGAAACTGAAATACATATATACACATTCATTTAAAGCACATACGACGATGCAATAATAAAAAAAAACCCTTCCCCACTGCTCACGAACTAACTTTTCTGATCTGACAGAGGTAGTCTTCATCAGACTCCAATAATAGATGATATATTGCTGTTTGTAACTGGATTACGCAATATATACATTCATTTGAGGGATATAATTCGTACATTCTAGTCTAATTATTGCAAATAAAGATGCGATTTTTAAATATTAATGTGAAGGAATGAATATTAGGCAGCTAATAAGCAAACAATCAACACAAACTTGCATCCTATGCTCTGATACAATAATAATGATAAACCCTCCCCCACCGCTCACGAACTATTATTTCTAGTCTGACAGAGATAATCTTCAGTCAGTCTCCAATAACATATGATTTATATTGCAGTTTGTAATTGAATTACATAATCTTCTCATTCATTTAAAGCACATAATTCGTACCATCAATTCTATTACAAGCGAAAATGCAATATTCGAATATAAATGTGAATGAATAAACATTAGGGTGATAATAAGCAAACAATAGACATAATAATGCATAAATAAAGGTACAATAGTAATACGTAATGAACACTTTGAAAAAATTCTGCAGAAACTGACTCTCTGAGGCATGAAAAACCCAAAAGAATTACCTTTCAAAATGAAAATCCAACTGTAGAAGCTTAATACATACATTTAAATTACAGAGAGATTCATTCAACCTTAAAGCAAATAGAGAAAGGACAACAAAATACGTTGTTTATAAGCAGTTTTGAAGGTCCAGGTTCTCCCGGTTCAGAATATGTAGGGGGTAGAAAGAAGCTTTGGTCCTTTAATTGTTCATCTCCTTGTTGCGGTAATTCCAAAAGCTCCTGGAACAAATCATCTTCTTCAGCAGTCTCATCCAAAGATGAAATTTCTGCAATATTTTCACAATTTGTGCCACAGTAGTGTTTGCACGTGCTGGAGCATTTTAAACCTGCCTTGTGACAAGAACAGGCTCCAGTACAATTTTTCTTGCAGTTACAAGGTACAATCTTCAAAAGATTCTGAGTGACTGAATCTCTTTTCGTGTCAACATGCATCAGACCTTGTGTTCTGCGTTCCCAACCCCATTTCTCTGGTTCAATTATGTTGCCCAACCAACTTTGAATTTGGTGGTAGAACCGATATGAGGGATAACGTCCAGCATCCCCCCCTCCCCGCACGTTGGAGGCAGCCCTGCAAGATTTATCTTAGCCCTGTATACTAGTTTTATAAAAAGATTAAATTGCAAAGTATCCAAAGATAGGTTCAAATACTTTACGTCACCTGTGTATAATATTTGCAAAATGTTTTCTCCAGCTGCAGCTAAGGCATCATGATGACAGATTGGGTCCATAAATACTTCAATAGCTTCCTCAATTTCAGGAGTTTTTTTTTTTTTTTGACTATTTTGTAGAACTTAATTTTGCCTTGACCAAAGATTGTCGAAGTCGTATCACACCTACTAAACGCATGGATGAAAAGAATATTGCTGGGGTCAAACTTAAAAGATTTAGTGAGGAAAAAAACAAATCACAAGCATTCCCTCTTCCAGGTTTTAAAAAGAACAAGTTGCTGAATGTTGTCCTAAAGTTGTCATCAGCACCAACAGATCTATGTCCTCTCGCCCACTATAACAACCTTTTCAATTTCTTTTGCCTTTGAAAGAGCAGTAAGTAAGTCGGCATCTACTTGAGTCTGCCTGACTTCAATGCCACACTCTTCGAAATATGTCTCAAGAAGTTGAATAAGATAATTCTTGTTGTTATAATTTGCCAGAAATCTTTCTTGAGGAATTTAGTTAACATGTTAGGTTCAACCATTACTTCAAGGGAAGAGATTGATTGCTCATTGATATAGCATTTGTGACAGGCAGTGTGAATTGTCACTTCTTTTAAGAACTTCAAAAAATGCTGATGTTCTTCATTTTGCTGTTTTGCGCTGCATCTTTGAAGATTTTCTATTCCCTTCTCCTTCACAATCGGTATTTCGCATTCATGCAAACTGATTTCGCAAATAATAATAATAATAATAAAAAAACACCTTGGTCAGGCGTAATCATTTCTAGGGGAAAAAATTGTAATACAGAACACACAAATTGATAAAACATACTCTAGCTCAAATCCTGAAATGACCAACATGAGTAGCTATTGAATCGATTCATCTCATTTGGAGAAAAAAAGGGGGATGGAATGGGGGTGTTTTGTTTAAGTTAAAGGGAACGGAGACATTTACCCTCTGCTGTGAAAGACAAATGATTTCCCAGGTCAAACTGCCGGCGTTTCTCCTTTTTTCCTCCGTTATCCGATGCGCTTTCACGCACTTCGCTGAGGGGGTTCAGAAAAAGTGTGACTTTCAAGAAGCTGTAACTCGCTTGCTTTTCATGCTACAAAAATGTTGTAATGACAAAAGTTGAAGGAAATTTAATCCTCTTTAACATTTGCATTGGAAGTTTTTTGGTAATTTTAACCATTTTTGAGATATTTTGAAAATACTACAAAAAGTCACAAATTTTTGGGGTTTTTCGGCCCCCAAAACTTCTTCCGAGGTCTTTCGTGTTGGATAACTTGGTTTTTTCATATTGGCACTAGTATACACAAATTTAAAAAATAAAATCTTTGACCCCATTTTTTGTAAGGCAAGCCCGTTTTTTTCTACCTATTGACTGGACTAAAAATAAAATCAGCTATTATACCCACTAAGGGCTACTTGCCGATAAATTTTTCTTTCATTCCGTTCATTATTTCTTGAGATACAGCAGTCACAATTGACGACGAAAAACGTTCTATAGCTCAACCCCCGTTTGAGTTATTGACACCAAAATTGAATCAGCACCTGTTCCTGTTAATGGCAACATATGGACCAAATTTTGTTTTATTCCGCCAGTTACTTCCTGAGGAATAGCAAGCACGCGTAACTCAAAAAACGTCCCGTTGCTCCACCCCTCTTGGAGGAATTCGCACCAAAAATCAATGGGCACAAGTTCACATAGGGGCACATATGTGTACCAAATTTCGTTCGATTTCATGCGGTAGTTTTTGCTGTAAAGCGGCCACAAAAAACTAGTCACACACAGACGTGACACACAGACGTGACACACACACGGACACATATACACACAGACAGACAGACATTTTCCAAAAATAGTCGAAATGGACTCAGCACACCTCAAAATGTTCGAATCCGTCAAAATTCGAAATTCGAAAATTTGCACGAATCCAATACTTTCTTCTTTATATTACATATAGAAGAAAGTAATAAATCAAAAAATACAAATTTAACTTTTTATATGGGCTTCAGGTCCCCTAACCTATGTTTAGGGAAATAATCTCCATTGAAAAATAATTCCAACACAAAAAGTTTGAAATTAGTACCATCAATATTCACTGAGATGTTAAACGCAGCGTTTTGTGACTTACACCGCTTTTCAATAAAACCTTTTGGGGGAAAGTATAGCAGTTAACAAGTGTTTAAAATTATATGTGTGCGTAGAGTGTGGTTTTTCAAATTGTTCGAGGTTTTGTAGTGTGTTTTTGAGTATTACGGAGTAACCTTTTCATTTATTTTTGAATAGCAATGAAAAATATGAATAACTTGTTTTTCTACTTTGACGACCTGTCTTTCTTTTGAAAGGGCGATAAATTCCAATCTCATCTTCTGTATGGTTCCTTTAAACTTAAAACTGGAATATCTTCTTGAGTTTTGGTCGCACAACTGTCCAGTTTTTTGTGTCTGTAGTAGTTTTCAATGGAGAGTATTTCTATAAATATTAGTTAGGGGACCTAGGGCCCGTAGAAAAAGTTAAATTTTGTATTTTTTGACTCATTTTTATTTTTGCTTCAAACTTTCAATATCTTAACTCTAAATCTGGTTTTGAACATTTTTGCAATTGGAAGTATGTATCTAGGACTAACGGTTGCGAAAATAAAGGTCTTGCAGGTTAAAACGGAACACCTGTATATATAAATGGGACTGTGGTAGAGGCACTGTCTTTTACAGATCTAGTGCTATCCCCCGGAAAAGCAATCACTCTGTCACGTGGCCCCCACTATCGGTGGGATGCCATTGCCACGAGAATTTTGACGCCCAGTTTCCCTACTAGATAGAGGCACCTGGGCTCTATTCGATGCCAAACGGCATTTAATTTTTCCCAGAGATACTCCATGCCTAATAAGTCCTCGAGGGATCTTTTACATGCCGCATAATCATACCACATGGACGCTGTCGATTTTCTGCATCTTGAAAATCCACTGACTAGAGTCTGTGGGTGTGAGAGGCCACTGTCTTAACCACTACACCACACTGCCGGCGCTTACTAAAAACATTTAAGCATGAATTTTATGTTTCCTGCTATTTTTGATGAGCAGTTCAGATGTTTTACCTCATACATGCTCTGGAGAAAACTTTGTCATTCTTCCAAGTCTTTGGAAGATTAAACTTAGATGTAAATAACACCTTTTGTATGTATTTTAGAGAAAATAGATAAATGTTGATAGTTGTTGTGTTGTGGGAACTGGGCTTGCAACATGGGATGCGCTGCTTCACTTTTCCAACTGTACCGTAATTTGATGAGCTGTCCAATTTCCACAGTACACACATGCCATAAGGACTCGTTTACAGGATAGGCAACCGGTCACACCACAACGAAAACATTCCCACAAAGAAAGGACAAGGGCAGGAAAGAGAAAGACCCCCAGCCGGTATTCGAACCCAGAATCTCCTCTTCTGCAGTCAGACTTCTCTGACCACTCGACAATGTGTTCGGCAAATCACGTGTGCAATTTAACTTTTTGCCTGAGTTTCTTTTTATTAAATGATACTAGGTTACATTTCAAAGATTCGGCGGGTCGCATGCCAACTATAGGCCGCAGCTTGGGTAATGTTTGTGCAGAACTTCCTAAACTTTGAGATTGATTGGGTACATTTCGGTTATCTACATACTGTTCCCCGTAAATGTAAACATGATTTCATTCGCTAAATGGTGATAAAAGGATGATTCTAAGAAAAGTGTACATTGTATAATTATAAATTCATCAAAAATAAAAAGGTTTTAATTGTTTTAGAAAAAGTACACCGAGTCTTCATGGGGAGTTTAATAAGAGAAAAAGAAGGAAACTCGCTTTAACCATATTACATTTTAGCTATGCTGTCCTGGTGTAAGAGAGTGGCATTTTAACGGCACATAGTCAACAAAATGGTGAGAATAAATAGAGTTTCTATTGCAGCAGATTCAAAATGCCTCCTTTTTTGGTGAGAAACATCCCACCTCACCAGTTAAGGATTAAATAAGTCAAGCGCATTTAGTGCTTGGAACCTGTTTTATGAAATTACAATGGTAAAAGAATATAAAAATTCCTCTTTATGTCTGTATAGACACAAATAAAAAGTCGATATAGTGTTACAATCAGTCCTCCATATGTATTATTTACGTCCAAAAAGAGCGAAATCATAAACGTAAACTTCACTTGCGAGTTAGAAGTTATGGCTACTACTGACGTTCAAAAAATTCGTACAATTATTTAGGATTTCGCAAATTAAAATCGATTCGCTAATAACATTTCACAAACTTGTGGCATTGCATCTTAAAATGTTTATCTTAGTATCTCATCAGGTCCCAAACACGATAAAAAAGCAAGAGAAGGTCTAGTATTAAACATTATTTGAGTAAAAAATAAAAGAACATTCCTCCATGGTATTTCCAGAAACAATAGATCAATAGTGACCCAATATTGACTCTATAACTGTCTACATCAAGAACAACAGAAAGAAAAGAAAAGATGATAGACGCCATGAAGGAAAAATTGAAACAAGAGCACCCCAAGGAATGAAACTGTAAGTTGCCGGAAATTAATTTTTATCTTTTTGAGGAAGAAAGGGGTAAGAATCGCGGGAGAAGCTTTATCGAGTTCTTTCGCCTCCTGCACTCTTCATATAACTGTCTACTACGTAGATGAAAAATTTAGTCTGCGAGAGAAAAAATGCTGATGTGTTATGTGAGGGAAATTAAATAAAAAGTATATACTACGCAATTTCGTAGCTAATTTCAGAGAACCGTGGGATAGTGCGCATATGAGGCAAGGAGAAGCAAAGGGATGAAAGTGGACATTTTCAAGTTTTGAGTATTTAAAGATTACGTCCTAGGTAGGCTTTCAGTGAGTTTTTTTCTAAAACATGCTATACAGAAGCACTTGCTAGGTCGGACTTTTCGCACGTCATTTTTATTAGGAAAAAAGATTTTTTCTTTATTGGGTTATTTTACCAGATAGGGATGAAACTTACACTATAGAGTAGGATTTTGAACTTAATTTGCGTAGAACTCCGTGCGAGAAACAACATATTTTTTTTAATGGTAAAATATAAATTAGGGAGAACAAAAGTCATATTAGGGAATATTTGAATACATTTTGCAAAATAATTCAGACAAACAATAAATACCACATTACTTAATTTTGTGGAGTTGTGCATGTATAAAAAATATTCGAAATATGTAAAACGCCCAAACAAATGTAACTTTAGAATTTATTTGGATTGATTTTATTTGATACGTAAAATAATGTTCCCAGTGATTTGGAATATTCGATACTTTGTCTCCTCCATTCGCAGTCAAAACAGGGAAAGGCGTTATTCCGCTGCATCCTCTCTAGTTTCCGTCAATCATTTGGCGTTTGTCATCATCGTATGAAGTCCCATTCATCTTGAGGCTTCTGCAATTCCATCCGATAATCTTCGACGAGAACTATTTGTCTCCACGTAGTTCGATCCCAGCCTTTCACCCTTTAACCCCTTCTCCCCGTCCCCTTCCACCACATTGCAATGAGTAATAATTCGTGAATTGGAAGAAGATTATTTTTATTGAACTGAGTAAATCGATTTGCTTGCCCTAGCATACGGGGGAAGATTCAAAAGACTTTACATAGGAAGAAGCTTCTTTTAAATGACTGGAGATTTCGACATTTACATCGATTGTACTTCAATCATGAAATATTCAATCAATGCGTGACTAGAATTCCCGCTTTTTAAGCATAAATTTATGGTATGTATACTAGGTTAGGTTAGGTTTGTTGAGAAATCAAGGTTTTTTAAAACAAATTGATTAATGGTTTCGTAAATAATACTTTTATTTCGTTTCGTTGCAGATATAGACGTTATTCACTCATTTATTTATTTATTTTTAATTGAAGGAAACTCAATATTGCTCTTAAAATTAAACCCTTGCTCAGAATCGCAACAAAAACATCCTCTGATATACAATGTTGAATCCAAACATGTAATTAATGAATACACAGAAAAAGAGCAAAACCAACTTTTATGCATTATCTCTAGGCAACAAATTTCATGATTCCAATAATATTTTTTAAAACTTTCAATCCGCTCTCAAACGAAAAACAGAACATACCTGTATTATTAAAAAATCAAAATAAAAAGCATGCATCAAGAAATCATTCATAAAAAAAAATAAAATTGGCCGCCGCTCTTTTTTTTTTAACTAAAAGTAAAGTCCTTCAAATTTACTGAATCCATCGATAAGCATCTTACTATATTCAATGTAAATCTATAGACAAGAGTGCTTCAATCTATATATATATAAATGAATGTTTGTCTGTATGTCATCCATGAACTCAAAAACTATACCCGGCAGATTTGGCTGAAACTTTCACCGTTTGTTATTTGTGGTACTGGGAATGTTTATAGACCAGTTCGAAAAAAATCCGATCGATAGTTCCTTTTTTATTCCAATTTAAGTCACAATCCATTAGATAAATACGAATAAAATTATCGGCTGCAGAAATTAATTCGCGTGAAAGATCTCATTGATGAGAAGTTAGCTGTTGCCATTTTTCTTGCGTTTGAACAAATAAGTTCTTTCTTTATTGTTTTATGGCTTTTCATGCAACGGGGGGACTTAAAACTTTTTCTATTTGATATTTTTAGCGATTGATTGATCTTGCAAACTGCGTGAGTACAAAATTTGAGTTTAGTCACGGCTTCACTTGATACCTGGACCGATTATTATGAAGATTGCTATATATATGTATTTTTTCAACGGAGAAGGTGCATAATATGCTCATTGAAGCCACTCGCTACCAGGTGGCACTGCAGAATAGCAACTTCTGCCCCGTTCAACCGATTGTCAAGAAAATCAGTATAATGATGTATTTTTTTGTTGGCGTAGTAACGCGCGTCGGGTACAACTAGTTGCTTATAAATTTCTACTATTTCTTGAAATAAAAATTAAAGAAATGCTTCAAATCAGTAATTTTTCTGCAGTTTTGAAAATAATATTTTTTCTTCAAAACGTACTCTTTAAAAAAGAAAATAAAAAAAAAAAAAAAAAAAAAAAAAAAAAAAAAACTGCATTTGCGCGCATTTTATGTCATAGGCTCTGTTTCATGAAGTTTGTTCTAGGAAAATCCACCTAATAAATTAGGATTTAAATTGGATTATAATATCTTCGCAAAGCTGAATGTAAATCTTTACTAATAGTAAAGCTGAAAATCACTCTGTATGGATATCGGGATCTCTCTCTGTCTGGATTTCTGGATCTCTCTCTCTCTGGATGTCTGGATCTCTCTCTCTCTGGATGTCTGGATCTCTCTCTCTGTCTGGATGTCTATATCTCTTTCTGTCTGGATGTCTGGATCTCTCTCTGTCTGGATGTCTGGATCTCTCTCTGTCTGGATGTCTGGATATCTCTCTGTCTGGATGTCTGGATCTCTCTCTGTTTCGATCTCTGTGACGCGAATAGCACCTAGACCGTTCGGCAGATTTTCATGAAATTTGGCGCTGAATTAGTTTATAGCATGGAATGTGCACCTCGAAGCGATTTTTGGAAAATTCAATTTTGTTCATTTTCTATTCCACTCTTAAGAAAATTTTACCGAGCAAATTATTACAACGTGGACGAGTAAATTACCAAATTTGGAACCGAAACATGGGCAAACAAATGAACATAGCAAATTGGCGAGAAATTCATCATCTATTATTTGTAAATATACAGGCGAACCAATTGACCTTTTAATTTTCTACTACGGGCAAAACCGTGCTATTACTACTACCTTTAATAAAAGGTAATACGATTGTTAACAAATAGTTTTTCCCTGTTTAAAAACTAAAACTGCTTTCTAAACTCCGCTAATTTTCCCGCTCTTTTCACTGAAAAAAAAAAAAAAAAATCGAAACGTTACTGAATACTTCCGTGTAACGTTTCGGGACTTCAACGGTTTTTATCCACTTCCTGGAAAAATCAAGTATCATTGTCAAAAAGTTTGCACGAATGCAGACTTTTCACTCTTGTGAAAAATATTTTTCGCTCCCAGTTAAAAGATTAACTGAGCGTATTTAACTGAGCATTTTTACAAAGCGTACAACCAAGCGCTGACTTTGGTTGACTAAGGCCTGTCCATGCTGGTTAAGCTCCCAAAGGAGCGAATAAGTATGGACAACGTTGCTTTTCAAGAATTGCAGGCGAGTAAAATTCTTGATACTTACTTGTAATTCTGGCATAGCTTTGGCCATGTTTGCAATATTGCTTTTTGGAACTTTCTTAACGATCCAAGAAGGTTACAAGATCTTAAATTATACCAAGCTAAGTTTACTCTAAAGCTCCAGCGACACGACTGGCTTCTAACGGTAAGATTTCTGAATTTTTCAGCAAGCTTCTGGGATAATTTCAGGAAGGTTACTGACTTTTAAAAGAAAACGTTCCTGGTTTTTGCAAGTTATGTTACTGGCAGAAATTGGGCACATCAGCTGCCCATTATTTTCCAGGAACGTTTCTGAATCGTTTTTACAGTGTTGGCTCCAAAGGATAATTCAAAATTTAAAGGACACTGAATAAAATTCAGTGTTAGTGGTTTTCAATAAAACGGTTTGCTTTTCTGTGTCGGTACAACAGCTGCTGCCCTTACCTGAAAGGCAATTATGCAATTGTCCATTGCACTACCAACACTAAAAATGCATCAGGCCAAAAGTAGTTCTTTTCGATGCCTTTTGTTTCGTTAAACACGGAAATCACTATAACAAGTTGAAATTAGATCTTCTTTTTAAGATACAGAGTCAATTGGGGTAGTGAAATGTCACTAATCATACAGGGTTAGCGCAAAAGAATACCCCGGTTTTTAAAATTTATATTTCATAAACTATTACACTTAGCCCTATAAATATCATACATAATAGTGTATATAAACTGAATTTGTTTTTCACTCGCAAATTTCGAAGTGTGCACCAATCATAACGCGATACACATCTATAATGTACATTTTGGAGTGTTTCACTGTCAATTTTTCGTACACTGTTAAAATATTCCGAAACGTTTCTGAGTAATTCCGTGTAACGTTTAGGGATTTCAAAGGTTTTTATCCATTTCCTGAAAATATCAAGTTTCATTGCCAAAAGGTTTCGTGAATTGTTACAAGTTGCGCGAATGCAGACTTCTCTGTGTTGTAAAAAATATTTTTAGCTCCCAATTTAAATATTAACTGAGAGTATTTATAAGGTGTATCGGCTTTATTTCGAATACGGTTCGTCCAGACTGACTAAGCTCCCAAAGAGAGCGAATAAGTCTTTGGACAGCGTAGCTTTGCAAGAATTTTATTTGATACTTGCAATTCTGGCTTAGCTTTGACCATGTTCGCAATACTGCTTTTGGAGCTGTTATATTATCCCTATCTATTACTCTGAAGTTCCAGAGACAGGACTGGCATAAATGAAAAGATTTCTGGATTTTTCAGGGTAATTTCAAGAAGGTTACTGAATTTTAGTGGAAAACATTCCTGGTGTTGCGAGCTGTGTTACTGGCAGAAATTGGGCACATCAACTGCCTCTTATTTTCCATGAACGTTTCTGAATCGTTTTTACAGGGTAAAGCTATACATAAGCGATCTTTCAGTTCTTGCAATGTGGTCGGCAAGGGTGGTATATAAACAGTCCTTGACGAAAGCTCACAAAACAATCACTTGTGGTTAGTTTTGGGGATCTATCTGCCAGCCTAACGCATAAAGGTTAAATCATCATAACCTGCACAGCTGATCCAGCGTTGCGGAACGTCAGTGACGCAGCTCAGAGGGGGGGGGGTAAAAGCACCCCCTATAGGTCTTGATTTTAACACTGTTGCCAATCCTAATACAGTAGTTAATGCACGTATTAGGACTGTTGTAACCAAAAAACTCCTTCCGGAAGGAATTTCTGGCTGCGCTAGTGCGGTACGTAGTTTAAGCGTTAAAAAAATTTCACAATTTATATTTATTTTTATGTATTATATTTATAGTGGTAAGTGTAATAGTTTGTGAAAGATAAATTTTTAAAACGGAGATATTCTTTCATGCTAACCCTGTATTTTTTACTCGGAAGATAGAAGCACCTCCAATGGAACACACCATCTTTTAAATTTCGAACACAGGTTGAAATGGAAACTTTCACTACATCATAAAACACATATGAACTTCTAGAAATTTAAATTCCGGCGAGAGAAATGCCCAAAATGAGCCTCTGGTAGAGTAACCCATTTCCGCTTCCGCCCATTCTCATTCTACTCGGAATACGAAGAACTATGTAAAGCTATGAACACAGATGGTTTTGCAATACCATAGAGGGAAATTCCCAAAATATATGAAGCTAGGGTTAAGAAGAAAACTTTTAATGGCTCTTCAAATACGCATAATTATGAAGAGAAAAGCACATTGGATGCCTTTAAGGGAGTGTTAGAAGTATTTCTAAGCAGCAAAAAAGGCAACTTCTATAAACAGCCAGTCAAATAATTCCCACAGAAGTTCTGCGACCATGGATACAATATATGTTTCTGAAACTCCATTTTTTACACTTCAACCAAGATATTTTAACCAAAAACTGTGGTGAGCAATGAACATGGCAAAAAGTTGATCATGATATCTCTGCAATGGATTGCAGATACACTAAAAAAAATTCCGAAACGTTACCGAGTATTTCCCTGTAACGTTTCGGGATTTCAATGGTTTTATCCACTTTCTGTAAATATCTAGTATCATTGTCAAAAAGTTTCCTGAATTGCTAGAAGCTGCACGAATGCAGACTTCTAACTGTTGTAAAAAATATTTTTAGCTCTCAGTTTAAATATTAACTGAAAGTATTTATAAGGTGTATCAGCTGCAGTACGATTACGGCTCGTGCAGAGTGATGAAACTCCCAAAGTGAGCGAATAAATCTTCAGACTACGTAGCTTTGAAAGAACTGCAATCAAGTGAGATGCTTGGTACTCACTTGCAATACTGGCTTAGCTTTGGCCATGTTTGCAAAACTGCTTGCGGAACTGTCTTGATTAATCAAGAAGGTGCCAAGCTGTTATAATATCCCGACTTGAAATTACCATGAAGTTCCTGAGACACGAATGGCTTTAAACGCGAAGATTTCTGGATTTTTCAGGATGATTTCAGCAAGGTTGCTAAATTTTAGCGGAAAACGTTCCTGGTAATCGCAAGATATATTACTGGCAGAAATTGGGCACATCAGCTATCTATTATTTTTCAGGAACGTTTCTGAATCGTTTTTACAGTGTATCACGGTTATTGTCAATACTCGCCAAATACTACTGAACTATTACAAGAGATGATCCTTCTTTGACATTGACATGCAAGAATCAATCGAAAATGAAGCGTTTACAGCAATAGGCTAAAACAACCGCTGCTTTTTGAAAAATAAACATCGTTTAATGAAGCAGGACCTATTTATTTATATTTATTGCACAGAAATTTTTTTTCTTCATATCTAAGGGTGGCTGCTGTGTAGCTTTCTTTATTAGGCTTTTGTGCATATTAAAAACAAGAGCAAACTTTTAAAAAATCATATACATATTCGGTTGTTTTCGATCTTAAGTTAGAAAGAATTGACCGTTTAAAATAAGGATGCCAGACAAAAAATTCTTTTTTGTTGCGTCAGATGAAACCGAGTGACTTAACAATCAACAGTTTATTTCGTTTCCATAAATTATTATTTGGCTGCAATAGCAGTAACACGTTATCTTCAATATTGAAACAGTTTCGGAAAAAGAAATACTGCTCAGTTATTAAACGAGAATGTCATTCCAAATGAGATTCGATACGGTCCACGAACTATCTTCAAGAGTCAATCTAAACCGGAAGAAGTCGCAGGCGTAATTAAAATGAAATCCCCTTGCCAGCTTACTGGAATGTTCCTCGAACATCCCCGGAAATATACATGGAAGAAAATATTTCACGAGAGCTCGCAGCTGTTATTTAAATTTCAAAAATACTTGAACAATCATTTCCGATCGATAAGTTGCTGTTCGTTCTTCTATTTGGTAAAATCTTTAATGACTAAATAATCCATTGGCTGCGAAACGTTTCTTAAAAGATTAGTAGTTTTTGATATTTAAAAATGCTCAAAAGACTTGTGAAAATGATTTCTCGTTTATGTTACCAGAAAAAATATGTTAAAATCAATACTGATACCAAATTTCAAAGGATGAAGATTAAGCAGATTTATGGTGTTTGTCTTCTAGAACTCGTTTTGGGATCAACACCACACGTCAGGGGGCAGAGTCTTGAATTTCAAAACTGTGGCATCATTTTTACTATTTTCTGCGTCAAGGGATGAACCTCTTTACCCCGTAGAAAGGTGGGGAACCTTTTTACCACTGGAGGTTATATTTAAACTAGGCAGTAACAAAGAGATTTTATAAGGTAATATAGCTGACAATGCAATTTTAAAAGAGAAATTAGTTTTTGTATAGTTAAATTAATTTTTTGTATTGCACAGAAATAAAGCCAAAAGAAATTTTAAGTCGTTTTTCTTTATTTTTTATTATATTATTCTTTTATAATTCAACAGAGTCATTGTTTCACTTTCAATTGCAACTTCCAAATATTATTGCGAAGAAGAAATGTTTTTGAATATTTTTTTAGACAGGAGCCGATTTAATTTTGGTATCAATATCTCAAAGGGGTGTGGAGCAATCAAACCTTTTTTTTTTTTCTTTTAGAACTTGTGACTGCTATATCTCAAGTAGTAATAAACGGAATCAAACAAAAATTAGTCCATAGGTAGAGCTTAGAGAATACAAAAGCTTCAATAGTATCAAGAAGGAGTGGATAATCGAAAGTTCTTTCTTGTTCTTTACGACTGCTACATCTCAAGAAGTAATGCTATAACTAAGAACTTTGGAATAAAAGTGACCCTTCACGGAAACAGGTGCTGACTCTCTTGGGCGTTAATCACTCCAAGGGGTGGTCAACATTTTCACACAATTAAAATATTAGTATTCAATATATATATATATATATATATATATATATATATATATATATATATATATATATATATATATATATATATATATATATATATATATATATATATATATATATATATATATATATATATATATATATATATATATATATATTCCATTGTTTTAACTTACGAATGCCTCTTGCAAGTCTTTCACACGATTCAATTAATGCAGACAATTGGACATTCCAGTCCACAGCCCTGTTCTAAGGAGACATTCAATGATTTATTTCTGAATAAAATGTATGTGAAAAGTACTGTTGCATTTTTTGATGTCTTGGGAAAAGCAAAACCTACAAAGGAAGCATAACTCTTTTCTTTCGCAGCATCACATAAAAGGTTGTCCCACAAGATTTGCAAAAGACGATAGTTTGTCTTTGCCCATTAAGTCAATTTATATACCGCCCGTCTGATTCAACCTAAGACAACGTGCCAGTGGACACTACAGAGCTCAGACAACATGCCTCATAGGTTTTCGCTTTAAGTTGATGCTACTTTTTCGGCAAATAATTGATTTTCCGTGCTGTTTAAAATCTTTTGAAGATTTGGGCCTAGAGAGCGGTGTGAATGCAATTTTTTACGCTCATTTAGATAGAATTCATTCATTTGATTATCCAAAAGGTATTTTGTACTGAAAAGCACCCGGGCAACGCCGGGTAGTAAACTAGAGTAATGATATTTATATATCCAAGTTTCAACATTTCAACATACGTAGAGGAAAGGAAATCAGATATTTTATTTTGAAGATTTTCTGAAATAGACAGGAAAGAAGCTGATGCACTAGTGATGAACAAAGGCTAAAGTGAAAGCATTCTATCCATACCAAATGCTACGTCACAAGATGACACTAAGCCAATTTACAAAATTTACATTTATTCTTTTGTGTAAATTGAATTTGGACAAAGCAGTACTGTGATGCACAAACTTTTATAAGAACTTACGCATTCAGCATCAGACATTCATCCTTGTGCTCAAACTAAATGTGGGCGAAACGGCGTTTTTTTTTGATGCACTAACTTGAATACGTTATGCATTAAGTTTCCAACATTTTACCTTTGTGCGTAAACTGAACACGTGCAAAACATCGTTTTGATGCACTAACTTGCATATTGTATGCGTTATGTTTCCAACATCTACCTTCGTACGTAAACAGATTGTGGGCGTTTTGGTGCACAAACTTGCATTTGAGGTATACAGTACACTCCCAATTATCCTCGGAATTGAGTGGCACGGATATCGCGGATAGTGAAAATCGCGAATAATCCGAAAGGTGCTTAAAATGTGTGGCAAACAAGATAAAAATCGTCCTCGATAAAAAAACGGTTATGTTGGACACAAAACGTGATACAGTACAGGGAAAATATTTGTAGCACACACATTCACAATTATATGTATTTTATATCCCAAAGCTCATAAAAAAATTAAGAAGAAAAAAAAAACACTTCTGATAACACTCAGATAAGCTAATATATTCACAAATCATGTCTCACTCTTTTCTACGAAATGAAAAACAAAAGCAACAAACGTAGAAATTTATGAACTTTTAGAAAAATCGGTCATTTATATTTGTTCATGGCGAAAACACATTTTCTAAATTCTTGACTGTTTTATTAGCGATTGCTAATTTTGCGATTGCTTAATTTGTCAGCAAATTGTCTGCAGTATTTTTTTCTAAAGACGCTCGCAGATAATCCACTCCACGCATAATGCACTTTCGAGTTTACTGTACATAAGGTATCAAACATTCACCTTCGTGCGTAAATTAAATGTGGGAGAAACAGCGATGAGGTGCAAACTTAACATAATCCTCGGTTCAAACACTGGTCTTCAGTTTTTCCTAGTAAGGCCTACATGTTTTCAGGTTACTAGCCCTTGACTTTTTTTTTTTTTTTTTTTTTACCAACAACGTACCCTTTTTTACGATGCCTGTCCTCACATTTTCGTTTAAATGAACTAGAATTTGATTTCCTGTAAGATCTTAACAAGCTTTGGACACGTTTATGAAGTTTATGCAATGGCGAGTAGCGAATTCCGAATGAAGACTTGTTGTATTGTCCGTTTTCCACGAGAGGGGACTTCGCCCCGCGGTCTCGAACGTAAAGTTCAGTTTTATGCGGGGTTGATCGGTAAACATATCCCCGTGCTTGTAAATGAGACGACCAGACAACCGTAACTTTGGCGTGCATTTTAATGTGAAAACAGAGTCTTAGTGTCCTTTACATCTCTTGCTTCACTTGTCCGCTGCTACTTTCATTACTCTTACATTTTAAAAACTGCTGCTTTTACGACAAAATGCTATGATTCGAATATGCCTTCTGACGAAAGCAGCGAAATAGAATCATCGGATACCACGTGACGAATGCGTAGTCAAGTGCCTTCTGGTAGGAAACGGACAATAGCCTACAGTTGAAAAACACTACCTTTGAACTTACCCGTTTTCCCACTGGTCAGGAGAAGTTAAAAGAAAAATTCCACCTGCTGTGATTAACATTTTCATCCAAAGAAGAGGAATTTTCTTACCTCGAAACTCCTCCTATATGACTTTTAAGTCATTGTAAACGACCATTTTATGGGTAAATCTGTGATTTTGTATCTATGCTCTGAATACGTTCTGATGATTTTCCAACAGTGAAAATTTTGAATTTAAGCAAGTATCCGGAAATTTAAAATGCTTATTCTAAAACTTAAACTAGAAAATCACCCATCAAAGTATGACGAGTGAAAATTGCTTCTACATTTGAACGAAGCAATGGCCTGTTTGGTGATATTTTGATGGTTGAAATTTTAACCCTAGAAGTTGATTAAGCCAAAGCTCCTTTAGATAGCGTTTAGCTGTTGACCACTTTTTCGTTTCTTCATTCTCATAAAATGACAGTTTTACCAGTAAAACAGTTAATTTAGTGGATCCAGTTTAACCTTGTCAAAATAAAGCATTTCCCTGCATGTCAAACATTACTAAAAATATACTCAAATTATCATGCCGTGGCGCGAGTTTTACTGTCGGTGCTCGCAGGAGCATTACTCGCTCAGTGAATTCGGTATCATATATATGAGAATGTTTTACTTTTCTCAAAGCAAACACAAAAGTTACATTTTTGTGGCGTAATTGCTAATCATTTCTTGAAAAAAACTCAATCACTTAGATGAGAAAACCAGACTGAACCCTTAATCATATTCGAAAATTAAAAGGATTAAATAGAGAAAAGAAACAGCAGGTTATTTTCTAAATTTCCCGATGGATTCTGTCATTTCTCAATGGTTGTCATTTAAAATAATCGCTCTTCAAATATCTTTCAAACGATTCTAATAAAGTGAGATTTAGCTCAATTACCCAAATGTTCTTGAGAAAATAAATTCTTTACTAAAATTCTTCTGAAAGTTGAGTTGCTAAGGGATCTTTAGAAACAGTTAAAAGAATGACATGATGAATAATTTCAGAACTTAGTAATGTGAAATAAGAGTACTCAAAGTACCCTGCTTTATTTTACGTTTCCCAGTCATGAATTAAATATTTTTTTAAAGTGAAGTAAAGTATTTCATAATACTTTAACATCTTCTTTTGATGAATATTTTTTATGAACAAATATTTTGTTTTATTTACTCATAATTAAGAGTTAATGCACAGTAGTATTAAATCAAATCTTATATAATTAAAAACTGAGCGTATGTATCTATGTATGTACCTATGTATCTATGTCCAAGTTACTTCTCCCAAACGCCAGTGAACTGATCGACAGGTATCGATAGATTCGTAATTTTCCCGTCTTCATATTTGGCTATTTAACATAATCCTTCAATAATAATTAGCGAAGATATCAATTAAAAATTATTAATTGTGATTATCGATTATTAGATATCGACATAAAGTCCTAATTTTTCAAAGGCTTTCCTCCATTTAAATTATTATTCAGTGCTTCATCTCAACTTTCCGTAACAATCCGCTATAATATTAAAATCTGTTCGCGTCTGTCTGTCTGTCTGTCTGAAGATCTATCTTCTCAAGAATCGCTGCGAATCAAGAGTGAAGTGAGGTACCGATCAATTCGAAATTTTCCAAAGAAAACAATAGGACCAATCTCGTAATTGTGTGACTTTAATTAGCGGAGATATTAATTAAAACGTTAATTAACATAACGTTATTCAGGAATTTTTATTTCTTTCCTGTTGCCATTTTGCATATTGGTGAGCAAGTAAAATTCTAATAATTCTTTTAAAAGAGATTTTTTGACTGCTGTCCAAATCTTAAAACAACGTTTCCATCTAGAATTTTTATTTTATATTAGTTTAAAATTGGTTGCACTATTCGGACATAGCCTTTATTTTATCGTCTGTCTTTTTTTTAATTTTTACATTCAACGTTCTTAACTTTTTTCAGGATTCGCAACTCCAACGAACTATAGGGGGCACTGAAGTCACTGTCTAATGGCGGACTTAAAAACTAAAACAAACGCACATGGTAACGAAGAAAATGCTAAAAGTGTTGTGATTTTTGTTCGTTCGTATGATTTTTTCGCTTTATTCTTTTAAAATTAAGTTTCAAAGTCTTGTGGATATTCTGGCCCACGTAGAAAGAAATGAGAATTCAAGAAGCATTACTAAACGTCAAAGATTAATGCAAACTACGTAGTTCGTAGTTCTAAGCAGCTATTTCCACGATGTTGAATTCGATATTTATCAATTCTTGATAAAACTAAATAATAATTGTGGCCTAACAAGAATAACAATTAATGCTAGAAAATTCAATATGACATTACAAATTGTTATCGAAAGAAGTTGATACTTTTTTGCCTTGCTTGGCTAGCGCTTATTGTTTTCCATTTGTAGCTGAGTTATTTCTCTGGAATTCCCGAATCGGTTAATTTAAAAATTTTCTGTTTCGATTTTTCTAATTTCTGAGTTACGATTTAATTGTGTCATGTTATGCAAATCATCAACAAAATTCTCACGGATATATGGTGGTAGTTTTCTTTTCAGTTGATTGACCATTATTTCTTTTCACTTATCGAATTCTGTAATCTTACTACCATTTTATTCCACTCATGATAAAAATTAAAAATGGTTTAACTAAAAACGCGAAATCTCGCCAAGGCTACTTTGCTCGCACTATACTAAAACTATAACCCTAAACAAATTTGGCGAAACCTTTCAGCTGAGAATAAAAGGAATAAAGTAAATTCTTTCTCGGTTATTCATTTTGTTCTACGATAATATATTCAAGAAAATATTTTGCATACTGTCCATTCCGCAACTAAATGCTGCTGTAAAATATGGTAAGTTTAATTAATTTAAGATTAAAAAACCCCCCATATTCTTACAAATTCATACAAAACAATAAAATTTTTTACCTTGTATAACGTTATCCAAGTTTGTTAATCCAGAATTTTCGCTTTCACCAATTATTAAGGAAATAATGAAAACTAACATTATTTTGAGAAGCTCGAGAATACTACTAAAAGCGAATTAATTTCTGTAGCTGAAAACAAACTAAGACACATCGATTGCGTTAATAAATACTCAGAACTAGAGCCCCTTGAAAAGGACAGGCTGACTTATCCGACATTTTGGTTCCAAGACAAAATTGGATCCAACCTCCTTTCTAGTATTTATAAATACTTTATAATATTTATTGGTTGCTATGTCGTAAAACAATTGATGATAAGTTGAGTAAAATGTCACTTAAGGTGAATTTAGAAAGATAACCTCGTTCACAAATTCAGCAAAAATGTATCGGGAAATGTTTACTGCAATAAACCTCATTTTCACACTTTATTTTTTTAAAATTTGTATTAATTAAATCGTATTCATCTACCGCTTAAAATAATCAAGCATCAATCGGACAACACACCTATAGCTTGGTCACCAGTTTTCTGCAATGAGGCTTTTATACAAATACGATTTTTTTCGCCCGACAATTTTGGAACCAAAATGTCGGATAAGTCAGCTCCCCTTATATAGGAGCCTTACTCAGAACAAACTGCCTGTGTTTACGTCAACAGACACACATGGAACGCAACGTGGCAATGTTTTAGTTTCATTTGCAGTTTTGTAAATCACCGCAAGGTAGCGTATTCGAGCGCTGGAGTTCCGAATAGGAAAGTTGTTTCGTTAGGTATCTTTATTGATTGTAGTGTAAGTTTATCATTCGCCGACTTCATATTTTGGTACATTTAGGAGATGTGACTAATTATGTTTATTTTGTTGGACCTTTTCCCGTCACATGGGTGAGTTTTCGAATTGTAATAACTCTCTTTTTCCTTCCTGTTTCGATTTTTGAAATACAGTTTGTATCTTTAAAAGAACATGTTAAATTAAGATTGTTTGGATTTCTTTAAATGAAACAGAGTTGAACAAAAATATTGTTTTTAAGGATTTTAACTAAAGCTTAATTCGAATCTGATGACTTGGTATTAAATTAATGCTGATTGGTATTTATAAAGTCTTGGTGCTTTAGTTTCACGTAAGCAACCAAAAAGTATGTGTCATTTTATGTAAAAAGCTGATCTTAATTGTACATACAAATGTTTCAGGTATAGTCTATCAGATTTCATTCAGTTTAAAGTGAGCACAGATTATAATTGATAATGCATATATTTTCATCTTTTGTGCTAACTGAAAATACTCATAACTTGCATTATTGATAACTATGATTAACTTTAATGAGATTTTTGCCAAAAATATACTCTACTGGTGTTTTGCAAACCTTGCATTACGCGTATTTATTTACTCCTTAGCGCTTTAGAAACTGATGTCAGAGTAATACAAAAACATCAATTGGACAACTCTTTCATTTTTTAAGTAGCCCGTGCAACGCCGGGCACGCAGCTAGTGCTTTTATTAAAATTTGTGGCGTGAAGAAAATCGAGAAGAAAGAGCTGTCGCCATTTTGTTTTCTCGAATATGAATAAATAAAATTCTGGTTTTTGTTTTGAGGCTTTTAATATAATCGAGGGGTTTAAAGTGTTTCCTTTTTGATTATTTTTCCGCAATCTTCCGCAAAAGTTTGCTGATTTTTTTTCAAGCCTGATTGATGAACACGAATCATTTGACATAACTTTATTTTCAAGGTAGACTGTGCAAAGCCGGGAGACGCATCTAGTTTGTTTAATAAAGTCCAAAAACTGCAAGTGATTGATATTATTTAGTTTGGAAACATAACAATACATGAAGACATTTTTTAGTTTAAAAGTAAAACTAACTTTTATTTTTTGTGGGGATGATTATAAAATTATTGCAGATCATTTATATTTTAGGTGACGATAAAATTTCAACGTTTGACTTTCTCCCTGTTCCCAGATTCTCCTATTGCTCCAACAATGATTGAAGTTTCAACAGGATATCTCATTTAACTTTTATAAACAAAAATTATTTTCTAAAAGATTTATGCACTGATTTTTTTCTTTTCTCCGAGCATCTGTATGGAACCCTTTCGAAGGTTTCCACAGGCATTCTTCACACCAATCGCCAGTTCAGGGCTGTGTAGTAGGGTGGGACTAAGAATTGATATTTCTAATAGGCGACCTCTAATAGCAAAAAAGTCATGTTTTAGCATCCTAAAAATAATTAAAAACATAAATAAGAGCTTCAAAGTTTGAAAAAAAGGTCGTTTCAAACTTTTTTTTAGAATACAGTTATTTTAAATTTTTGTTTAGAGAGAGAGAGAGAGAGCGTCATTTTACTTCGCCTATTTTAGAAAATAGTTTTCGACGCTTTTATACAATTTACTTACCAGAGATTAATATGTTTCCAAACTTTTAAAAAATGTCATAAAGGTGGTAACTTTTCTAAATTAAGACCTTTTTAGGCACTATTCCTCCATGAGCATCTTACACTTTGCCTTGCTATAGGGCTCGATTTGATGCAAATATATATATATATATATAAAAAATCAAATGATACAAGAATTTTTTTCTTATCGTATGCAATAGTGAAGCTTTTTACGGAAGTACTTCTTAAAAGTTTGAAAAAAAAAATACCGAAAAAATACAAAACAAATAACGCGTTTTTCTGCAGTTTCTCTTGCAATATTATGCTTTGCACCTGCTAAAATTTCACATTCTTATTTCAAACTCTTTATGCTTTCGTAAGAACAAAGACGGTGTTTTCAAGCTTTTTCTGCTGCTAGTGAAGTTGGAATACAATTTATTGTATATTTAGTCTCTTCTTTTTTTGTCCTGTTCTGTTTTCAAAAGCAGGTGACCACTTGTGTTTCAAGTCCAAGCTCTTGTGTGCCTTTTCGTCCGGTGAGCTGCTTTTACATTTGCTCGGAAACATGCTTTTTCAGCTTGTTCATTCCTTGTTTTCATTCCTTTAGAAAATAATTTCCATTTTTGTTTTTTCTTCAGATTTGGAAAGTGTGAAAGAAACTTCTTGTTTTTGAATATGGTTCAAAGAAAAACTAAGAGAAAAATTACACTGGAAAAGTAATGTTTCAGAATTCAAAAATGAAAGGTGAAACGATGATTCTGGAACATTTTGACCATGTTTACCATATCCTTTAAGATTGATTTTTGAAAACATTGAACGATTTTAGTCTGTGAAATATTTTTGGTTTCACTTTTTGAGAGTAGAGTTTTCATTTGGTTAATATTACGGTTATCCTTAAAATTATTTTGATTTATTGAATTTATTCATCAAATTTGTTAAACATTTTTGTCTGTTGCTTTTAAAAATGTGGAAATTTTCTCTTAATGAAACAAAAATTCATCAAGCATACTTTGACATGCTTTAAGTTCGATTAAAAAAAAACAAAACAAAGTAGTAATATTTACTTCTTAACTTTCGGCACTTTTGGGTTATATTCGTTCAAACGTTTGATTTTCAAGCATTAGTTTAAAGTTTGTGTTATTCATAGCTCTGTGAAACTGCCGATGTATCTAAATTCGGTGATACAATTTGAGCACTGACATAGTGCTCCTGTGTGAGGATGCACATCAGCAACAGGACTTGATAGTTTGGAATTTATTGATGAAATAATGAATCATGCTATTAATTTAAGTATTTTGAAAAACAATTTTAAACTATTAACCCAAAATTTGGTTGTCGGAAATAACTTTTTTTTAAAAATCAAGATAACGATAAGAAGCACACGGATTTCAGCATTTACGCTTGTTGCCTCCAAAATAGTTCGTAAGCTTAGAAAATATCTCCTCAATCGTCAGATTTAAACTTAATGTAACATATTTAGAGATATCTGGAGGCTAGATTACGAAAATACGATGTTGAAACGAAAAACAAACTAGAAACAGGAAGGCCCGAAGTGTGTTTGAACCCTTGCTCAAAAATTGCACAAAAAAAGAAAGAAAAGTGAAATATATTCCCAGACGTTTAAAAGCTGATGTGGATGTTGAATGATATTCTAATAACTTAATAAAAAGTTACATTGTTTATTAATATACAGATACTTTTTTAAGTGTACGAACTTTTGTGAGAACACGTTCTGGAATTTTTTAATTATTGTTTTCTTAAATATTAACTTTTATTTTATTGTTAAAATTTTTTATGCAGTTTTTTGAGAAAATAGATCATAGATCTTAAAATTAAAAATCTCTTCCGAAATACTACTTTAACCAACGGGAATATTTCATTGAAAATGGTAAGTGTACGAACACTTTTGGGAGCCACTGTATTAATCAGCATCAGGTGCGATCTTTCCACGTTGACAGCAGCTTGTATTAATAAATTAAATTCCAAAAATTTCTTTAAAGTATTTCACAACTTAAACTAAAAATAGTTCTAAAACTAACGCATATCAATTAATCATAACTTAGCGTATCTACTATGTTCCACAAAAGCTATTACAACTGGCAGAAAGCTCAGACGATATTTAAAAAAAGGCATGAAAACTAAGCCGATTACTTTCCTTCACGAAAATATCGTCTGCTACGAATCAGTTATTCACTTTTATTCGCAACTCCAACAAACTATAGGGGGCACTTCAACCATCTGCAGTAAAATATGGTTAGTTAAATTAATTACTTTAAGTTAGGCGGAGATGAAAACTCTAATTCTTCAGCTAATGTTATCAAATCCTTCTTTCAAGCTTAAGATAAAAAAACCTCTCATATTCTTACAAATCGCACAAAAGAATAAAAAATTTTACCTGTTATAACGTTATCCTCTTTCAAAAAAAAAAAAAAAATTGAATTTTGACATCTTGAATTCAAATTATGTTTTTCGCAATCACGAGTGTGTGTATGTAGGCGTGTGTGTTTGTGTGTGGGGGGTATGTGTGTGTGTGTGTGCGTACGGATTATGTGTATGTGTGTGTAGGCATGTGTGTTTGTGTCTGTGTGGGGGGGGGGGGGGTATGTGTATGTGTGTAGGCATATGTGTTTGTGTCTGTGTGCAGGCATGAATGTGTGGGTAGTTGTGCGTATGTGTGTGTATGTTTTTGTGTGTGTATGTGTGGGTGTCTGTATGTATGCGTGTGTGTATGTGTTTGTGTATGTGTGTAGGTGTGTGTAGGTGTATGTGTTTGTGTGTGTGTAGTTGTGTACGTATGCGCGAGTATGTAGGACGTGGATGCAACCTGGAGACGGCTTTCGCTAGAGGTGCAGCATCGTGAAGAGCCCGTCGACGGTGATGGTGCGGAGGGTGGCGGTGGGAAAAATCAAAGGAACGCCAAAAACAGTCAAGTGAGAACAATAAGCAATCGTGATTGCTCAAAAAAAGCTTCGAACAGACGAGCATATTCGTTGTTAATTTCTTGCAAATGCGAAGTTTGTCCATCTAGAGTTTTCTTGTTTTTACACTTCTGCTATTTACGACAATCAACTCACTTTTTAAGGGGAAATATGGAAACTAACATTATTTTGAGAAGCTCGAGAATACCAGTAAGGGACGAAACATTTCTTGTTGATGAAAGCAATCTAAGACACATAGAATGCGTTAAGAAAAACTCATAACAAACTGCCTATGTTTACCAACAGACACACGTGGAACGCCTTTTTCTTTAATTTTATGAATCACCGCAAGGTAGCGTATTCGAGCGCTGGAATTGCAAATTTAATTTCAATTCCGTGACCAGAAACCACAGACGATGCTCTAAAAATGAATATAAGCCTCGTTTTAGACCATGGAATTATCTTAAAATGAAGATTTTGGGATATTCTAATAATCCCTCGAACTTCCGGTGAAATTCATTGTGCAGCTATTTAAGGGATTTGACATGTTGCAAAAATAAAACATAAGACGTTTTTCTATGAGACAATAGCAAAGCGAAGGATGGTTACTCCTTTTAATAGTATTTTCAGAAAAATCCCAAAACATTGTTTTTCCAAATTTTCAATCATGATTTCAATTTTTCATTAAAATTTAAAACAAAAAATGTTTTGTAATACCTAATATCCCAATTATCCAATATTTAAATTTCAGCCTGTTAAAGGTGTCTGTTGCCGATTAAAAAAAACACGGGTCAATATTTTCAAGTGTTCTATGGACGTGCAAAGTTGAAATCGGTGATTCGTATTTGAGTAGTGTTAATTGTTAGTTTCATAACTCCATTGAATACTTCAGCTACAACAGACATTCTTCAATTATAGTTACCCAGCCTTACCACACTTATCTATACATATATTTAAAAAGTATAAATTAATCTTCAAGTAAACAAAAATAATTTTATTGCTTAAAATCCAACTATTTTACAAAAAAAAAAAAGTTAGTGAAAACCCGCAGTGCTTAAACATTTTATTTTTAAAAATCTTTATCTTTACTAATAATAAAGCTGAAAGCCTAGATCTCTGTCTAGGGTCTGTGACGCGCATAGAGTCTTGAGCGCCTTGATTTTCATGAAATTTGGCACAAAATTAGTTTGTAGCATGGGGGTGTGCATCTCGAAGCGATTTTTTGAGAATTCAATGTTGTTCTTTTTCTATTCCAATTTTAAGAACATTTTACCGAACAAATTATCATAACGTGGACGAGCAAGGTATTATAACGTAGACGAGCAAATTACCATAACGTTGATGAGCAAATCACCATAACGTGGACGAGCAAACTACCATATCATAGGCGATCAAATAAACATTGCAAATTGGCGAGAATTTCATCATCCATTTCTTGTAAATATACAGGTGAACCAAGTGACCTTTTAATTTTCTACTACGGGCAAAGCCGTGCGGGTACCGCTAGTACTTTATACATTCTGAGCAAAAACAAAACATTACATACTCCAGGAAATACGGAAGAATAGAATTGACAGATGAGAGTATTCAATAGCCTTTATTTAGTGATCAAACGTGACATCAATAAAAAGAGACGGATAGTGTCTTGTTAAAGAAAAAAAACATGGCATTGTTTTTCCAAAGCCAAGCATCATTGTCGGACGAGAAAATTCAGGTTTCGGCCATTTTAGCGTCAGAACCATAAAGCGAGCAATAATGTACGAGGACCATTTTTCAGGATCAAGTATCCAATTCTATTGGTCTCCTTGAGAATCTTTAAATCTATTGGGCGGGTTTCCATTGCAGTTTTTTAATGTCAATCCATACTTAAACATTATTTCCCAGTGTTTTCAGCTACTGCTAATGAATACCGGTTAATGTTCAAAGTATTTTTACTTGTTAACACATGTATGAAATCCATTTATAATTTGTACGTAACAATGGCACTGACTCTCATTTATTTTCTGTACAAAGGAAAATTTTAACTTCTGATTGTGTTGGTTTTTTTGAGCAATCACTATTGCTAATGGGGTAGTTTCCTTCAGTCAAAAGTACCTTTTAGTCACTGAAATTGATAGAATAAGCAAAGAAAAAAAAAATATGGACCCAGAAAATACTTTTATTTTCCCCAACAATTATTTTTTAATTCATTTTTTTAAGTGTCCAATTTTTCAAACAAGGCATGGTCTTTATGACGTCACAACTGATGCACTTTGGCGCATTTTTCTACCGCGTTTCCACGAATCAAAAATCCAATTAAATATTGCATTCTACGTTGGCTATCAACTATATTGTTGCCAATACACGTGAGTAAAGATGTGAATTAAATATTTTGCTCTGTGAATGGCAACAGCGAATGGCATTTCATCATTTGTGATGTTATCGGCAGAAGCATCAACAATAAAAGCGCACCAATTTAAGTAATTTTTAAAAAAATATTAAACATAAACAAATTACGGAAATACACCGCCAACTCAGTCATTTCTAGCCGAGGACTGCAGTTTCGTGCTTATTAGCACTCATCAGCCCGGCATAGGAAAGTGACTGAGCTGGAGATGGAAAACCTCTTAAGGCAGCCAAGAGTGCGAAACAATTTGGTAGCTAGCCCTGGCTAATGGGCGGTAATTTACTGAATAAACAAATTATTTAAAAAATGGTCAGATCCTATGTTTTTAAGCATGCTATTTCAGAAAAAAAAAACACTTTTAAAGTTTTGGAAACGGCCCCATTGTTTTCACTTGACCGTCCTTGACGTTCCGGTTCCTTTTTCAACCCCATCGTCTTCTGCAGGCGTGACTCCTCCGGTCCTGAGCAATGTTCCCCGGAATCCGCTTCTCCTAGTCAGTGGCGTCCATGTCCTACACACACGCACGCTCATACACATACACACTCATACAAATACACAGTCACACATACACACACACGCTTTTACGCACATACACGCCATCGTGCATTCAAACAGGTCTACGCACACACACAAGCCTACACATACACATACACAACCAAGCCCACACGTAACCGCCCAAGAGGAGGGGAAAGCTGGGGGGCACAGGAGCCGTTTCTAGAAACAATAACTCCAATGAGTAGGGTCCTGTCTCAGCTCGTGATTGCGAAAAACATAATTTGAATTCAAAATTTCAGACTTCAAATAAATTTAATACACATATTTTTTTCTTTCATTGGGCTCGATTCTCATATTTAAATTCGTTATCACTTTCAACTCGGTCACGTGTCTAATTCCATATCTGATTAGCAAATGAGATGCAATTTTGTCCACGTGACTAGTGGAAATGGACATTGAAATTGCTTTGATCGTACGAGAATCACTCTAGTAATTGTAAAACTTAAAAATTCGCTGGACCTCGTTTGTAGACTTGAATAGTAACACATTTAATGCATTTTTCTACTGTGTATATGAGGGAACGTTTAACCTTATTAATATTTGAAAAAACGCATTGGGAATTTAAGGACTGGTATTTCAATACTGTAAGAGGGACCGGAATGTGTGTGTGTGTTGTCATTTTTTTTCAACCAAATATTTTTTTATCAAGTTATATTTTTAATCAGTGATGTAATTACACTCATTAACAATATTTTTTGTCATCTAATGTGGAAATAAAAAATCTCGGATAGATAAAAGTCAACTGGATTTGAAGCAAAATACCTGGAGATGGCAGTTTGGATATTGGCCAAATGTTCAAGTGTTTGTCACTTAGAAAGTGCTGTAGCAATTGGAACAAAGGTAAATCAGATGGTGCAAAGTCGGGTAAGTATATATCAGTGATGTCAATAGAATAGGCGGGATTCTGAAGCGTGTTTTCTCAAGCTTGACCTTCACGCGATGAACACTGGAAAAAAAGTAAACTTTCAGTTGTTGCCTGACCTACCATATTCACCCGACACTGCACCATCTGATTTGCCTTTGTTCCGATAGCTATGTGATCAGAAAAGAAAAAAAAAAGATAAGAGAACTTTTCTTACATTCAAAATGCCATTTACTTTGTTGCAAAACCGATTGAATTTTATCCATCCGGGATTAAACAACTGTGCAGAATATGGGGGAAAGATGGTTAAATGACTCCATTGAATAAAAATGAAAATTTTATAAAACTTTATTTGTTGGGAAATAAATAAGAAGAAACGACATATTTAAACGGTCCATTTAACTAATTGCTTCTTGGTGTGAACAGCAGTTTCCTTCACATAAAAATAACACAAGTTGTGGAAAATTGGGAAATGCTTCTATGAAATAGCGTTTTTTTTTCTTCAGGACTAAGTTTCAGCTAAATGTTCCTAAAATTTTTTTAACGAGCATTATATTTTTTAATATTGTCCTGCATTGCTAGTACTTTCGGTGCATAACTTTTTTGTAAAAGAAAATGATTTTATGTATTTTAAAAATCCTCTTTAGGATTATATATTTGTTCTATTTGAGCTATAAAAATAAGTTTTTAGTTTGAAAAAAAAAAAGGTACACGTATTTATGCACACGCCTAAGAAGTTATATTACTTCTAACTGCTAAAAGCATAATTGTTTTGCGAATTATAATGTATTCTGTTTTGAATTTTGTAGACATTTTAATACATTTATAAAGTACTAGTGGTACCTGCACAGCTTTGCCCGTAATAGAAAAATTAAAAGGTCTTTTGGTTCACCTATATAGTTAAAAATAATATATGGTGAATTTTCTCGCCAATTGCCTTGTACCCATGTTACGGTTCCACGTTATGATAATTTCGTAATTTACTAGTCCATCTTATGATATTTTTGTTCTTAAAATTGGAATAGAAAAAGAACCACATCGAATTTTCGAAAAATTGCTTCTAGGTGCACACCCCCATGCTACAAACTAACATTGTGCCGAATTTCATGAAAATCGGCCGAACGGTCTAGGCGCTATGCACGTCACAGAGATCCAGACATCCATAAATCTTGATATCCAGACAGAGAGACTTTCAGCTTTATTATTAGTAAAGAAAATGTACACAGATAATCTTTATACATAAAGGGCTAATCTCTGTCCGGATGTCCGGGGTAAGCTTCTAAACTAGTGGAGGGATTTTAACCATTTTTTCACCATTGATAGCTACATAATCGGGGAACAACTTAGGCTATAATTTATTGCTAAAAAACTTAGTTTAAGAACGTCGTGATCGAAAACAGTAAATGTCACGTAATTTCCACATCAAATAATAAAAGATTAAACCCATTGTTTCGAAAATTCGTTGCCTAACAAAAGCAATATTAAAAGTAATCATACTGTAAATTTTGAAACAAAGCCTCTCTGGAGCAAGCATGACATTTATTGCTTTTTTAGGAATTGCATCCTCATCTTTATACATATAAGGCTACTTCTGTCCGGATGTCCGGGGTAAATTTCAAAACTACTGGACGGATTTTAACCATTTTTTCACCATAGATAGATACATTATGAGGGAGCAACTTAGGCTGTAATTTATTCCGTAAAAACTTAGTTGTAAAATGTTATGGTGGAAAACAGTAAATTTCATATCATTTCCCCATTAAATAATTAAATTCGCAACTCCAATAAATTATAGGGGGCGCAGCAGCCACTGTCTAATGGCGGATGAAAAAAGGTGAAACAAATGCCATAACTTATAACTTGCTTAGAACGTGTAGTGAATGACAGTACTTTTTCATCGTATTTGTGCGAAGCTTTCTTTTTTTATTCTTCTGAAATTACATTACACCACAAACTGCTTGAAGTCGGAAATTTACCCCAAAGAAAACTCGTGGAATGGAATGTTTTACCTTTTTCTTTATTATTGGTAATCACCGCAAGGTAGCGTATTCGAGCTTTGAAGTTGCGAATATAAAACCCATTGTTACAAATATTCGTTGCCTAACAACAGCAATAATAAAAGTAATCATAATGAAATTTTTGAATCAAGGCTTCTCCGGAGCAGATATGAGTTTAAAGTCGTTTAAACATTTGGAAACTCTACTTTTTGCATCCTTAAAGAAACATAATAGAGAGCTTTTTTTTTTCTTTTGAGTGTGTACTATTTAATTAAAAAAAGCGCACGGTTTTTTCAGCGATCTTTGTTTTTGTTAGTTCATATTTTGGAAATTCTTCAAATTTTTATATGCTTAAATTCGTGCTTTCGTTTCTAAATGAATATTTGTTCCTTCTTTATACTTATTGCTATTTTACTTTAATGGGTAAGGAAGAAAATTGATTTTTAATCACGTCAAAGTGATATGTTTTGAGTTCTTTCAGTTGAAACGGAAAACGAAAGGAAGTAGCGATTGTTTCTTACATTTATTTCTGACCCAGGCAACGCCGGGTATTTTTACTAGTGATCCTATAAAACGTCGATCGAATGAGTCAAAAAGTGCTCAGTGGTGTGAAGAGAGGATCATTGTAAGTACTCACACACCCTTATTTGATGCCAACCGAGGCAAAAAAAAAAGGTTTTGCAGCAATAATCGATAGAAATGGCGCCAATGTGACGAAGTTCCATAAAAAACTCGCCAAGTTTTTCCAGTATCTTTAAACCGACACTATATTTGGTGCATCATTTTTGATACAAAAACTTTAAAAGATACCTCGAAGCTGTCGCCAAATAGTCACCAATTTATGACATCCCTTCCACTTCGCTACTACCATTTCGTATCTAGATTTTAGTTTTATTGGGGTCTAAAAAGTAAAACTTCAAAAGACCTAAACATTCTTTTTCTTCAGTAAATTACCGCCCATTGGCCATGGCTAAAGCAGAAATACATGAAATACACCGCCAGCTCAGTCATTTCCAGCCGAGGACTGCAGTTTCGTGCTTATTAGCACTCATCAGCCCGGCATAGGAAAGTGACTGAGCTGGAGATGCAAAACCTCTTAAAGAAACCAAGAGTGCCAAACATACTGGTAGCAAATATAGAATTAGCACAGACCAGACGAGTGACCGAAGCAATGGTTCGGTTCAACTCGAAGATTGCAGGCAAGGCCTTGCCTGCTGATGAGTGCTATGCCCTTTATGCCGGGCTGATGAGTGCTAATAAGCACGAAACTGCAGTCCTCGGCTGGAAATGACTGAGCTAGCGGTGTATTTCATGTATTCTTTTTCTTCTTCAAAAAACAGAAAAAAATATATCGATAAAATGAAAATTAATCTTAATTGAAGATTTTTTAGACGTTAGAAAACTGCGTACCATTTTAGAGCACGCTTAAACTATTAATATTAAATTTTAAGGATTACTATTATCTGACGGATTATATATACTGATCGATTTTGTACATTTCAGATACAAAGTGTTAACTCGCACGACAATGTCAGAAATTGGATGAAATCCTCAAATTCATTGTTAGAGATAACACATTCCAACGATTATTTGAAGATGATACCATTGCGATAACTCACCAAAATATGTTAACAACATCCTTGTGGGAGGACTTAGCCAACATCTTGTGCTCATTAAACATTACCGAACAGATTGAGTTTAATGCTAGCCAAGCAAGATAGGTTTATTCTGCGATTGTGCGCCATTCGTAGCGATTCCCGCTGCAAAAGGCCTTCTGAGTCAGATACAATCGAAGAGCAGGAGTTGTGTTGAGCGGATTATGTTTCAAATTCAGCTAAGGAAATCGATCTCAATCTATTCAAATTCCAATGCACTTATTGCATGATTGATAGTGTTTCGTGATTCCAGATAGATTTGGAATTGGTGTCCTTAGTATCACTACGGTATGTTGAAACAAATTATTTCTAACTACTTGTTAATGTGAGCTGGTTTTTAATATAGTTCATTTCCAGAAAACGGTGATAGGGGAAAGTCAGAGGAATGGGACAGCGCTGCACTTATGCCGACACAAAGCGTGAAAAGTTGTTTCTTGCTTGTCCAGTAAACGTAGCAACTTTAGACTTTTGACTCTAATCTTTTACATCTACCGGACAAGCTATATATGTATTTGGCATTTTATTCGGTATTAGCAGTTCCCGCACGGCTTTGCCCGTAGTAAAAAATTAAAAGGTCAATTGGTTCGCCTGTATATTTACAAATAATGGATGATGAATTTCTCGACAATTCGTTATGTTAATTTGCTCACTCATGCTACGGTAATATGCTGGTCCACGTTATGATAATTTGCGCGTCCACGTTATGATAATTTGCTCGACCCTGTTATGGTAATTTGCTCTTCCATGTTATTATTATTTGCTCGGTAAAATGTGCTTAAATTTGAAATAGAAAAAGTACGAAATTGAATTTTCGGAAAATCGCTTCGAGGTGCAAACCCTATGCTACAAACTAATTTTGTGCCAAATTTCATGAAAACCGGCCGAACGGTCTAGCGCTATGCGCATCACTGACATCGAGACAGAGATTGGGACTGAGATCCAGACATTCAGCTTTATTATTAGTAAAGAAATGAAATGCAGCTGTTTTACTCTTCCCGTTGTCCCGTCTGTCTGATTTCCGTTTATTTTTTCTTAAATAGAGTACAATCTTGATCAAGAGTTTTTTTTGCGGGATAAAAAGACTATAAATACTGATAAAACTATAAATACTGAAAAGATAACAACTGCAAGTCCACAAAGAGTTTCGTAACATTTCTCTTTTACTACAGCATACAAATGTACAGCGTGAGTACAAATGATGAACCTGATTTCAAAAAATCATATTTTCAAACTACTGCACATTTTACAATAAGTGATATATGAAATCAAAAAGAAATATACCAAGTTGTCTCTGCAATAAAGTTTAATTACACAAATGCGCAATATGTAAGCAAATTGTGCAAAATGTTCAATTTCAAATGTTCAATGTTAGAGCTTTTTGCTAGGCGACCACATTTAACATCTAATCCAATTCGTTACACACGTTTTTGAATATTTTACTGCCCATGGTTCGCAATGCTGCAAACATCTGTTTTTGACGTTTTTGTAATGTTGTCTGCATCGGCAGTTGATAAACAGTGTCTTTGAAGTAACCGCATAAAATAAACCCATGTGACGCCTGTCTAGTGGTCAGAGAAGTCTGACTGCGAGTGGAAGGTCCGGGTTCGAATCCCAGCTCGATCATGGACGTACTTCCTGTCCCTGTCCTTTCTTTGTGTGAATGTATTGTTATGCTGTGAGTGGTTGCCTACCCTATAAACGGGTCCTTATGGCATGTGTGTACTGCAGAAGTCGAACTTCACACCAAATTATAGTACAGTTGAAGAAGTGAAGCAGCGCACCCCAAATTGCCGGCCTGGCTGGCACTCGACAACGACAACAACATGACGTGTGCAACCAGCTGGAAACGTAAAAAATAAGTAAACGAACAAATATAGTTGTAGCACCTTTTGAACAATGCAGCTAATGTATTTATTTCCATAAAAAAATCTTTAAAAGGGGAAAAAAAGGATTAAAAATAAAAACTTAGTAAAACAAATTCATTTAATCAAAAAGAAAAAAGAACTCTTTCTTTCTTCTGGGTTGAAATAAAGCGTATCGGATTTTATTTTTCCCCGTTGTCGAGAATTAAAAAAAAAAAAAAAAAATAAATAAAAATAAAAATAAAAGAAAATATATAAACTTTATAAAATAAATAAATGATAATAATCATAGTTATAATAAGACCACCAGACAAATAAAATTGCAAAATACTCTAGCAACACTACAAAACATTGAGAATAAACAGTATTGCTACTGCATCAGATTCAAAATGCCTTCTTTTTACCTGTAATAATGGAACTCCTTTCAAATTCAGGAGAGTGACATTAAAAACCTTGAGACAAACTTTGAAATAATATTTTCAGTAAGTTATCGCCCTATAGCCAAGGCTAAGGGCTGTGTATTTTATGTATTTAAAATAATATACATCGATTATTTAAATACTCCTGTAAAAGCATTATTTTCGCGAGCCGAAATTTTTGCGAAAATGAAGATATCGGTGATTTTGCGAGATAAAATTTCGCGAATTTTGTAAAAACAGAACCGAAATTTGAAAAAATAATATTTCACGAATTTTAAACTTTCGCGACTGAAGTGACTTCGCGAAAATCACGAAAATGAATGGCTTCTGAAGGTAAGTGCTTTTACAGTAATTAGATTAAAATAATAATGTTTTACACCTTTAAAAATTTAACTCGTGGAATGTTGCTATAAAATTATTAAGCAATTTAAGTACATTTGAGAAAACAGTTTGTACATTCCAGAAGAGTGATTTTCTGGTTATTCAAAAATTTTCTTTGGAGAAAATAATTGAGTTATTGTTTTTATATATGGATGGAAAATCACTGGGAAAATTATTTCTAACAATTAAGAAAAAATGCAATCAATTTTTGTGGCTCAAGCAATTCATGGGCTATTTTTCCCGGACACAATAGTGTTATTATTTTGGGGAATCGCCCGTTAGTGTTATTTTCTTAATAATATTTTTGCAGATCTTTATAAAAAGGAGATTTTTTTTCTAAAATGGTCTGTCCAATGGTTTTGTCTGCATTGACAGCGAAGACGGATGGCCCCCTTTTTCCTGACAAGTACTAGAAATTGAACGTTTTTCAGTCTGTCAGTTTTGTGAAGAGCTGTCATAACTATTCCCCCGAAAGAAAGTAACGTACCCCTGAAAAGAGGGAAGGATACTTGTTTCAAACAAGAATGCAGCATTGCTTTTCGTTTTCTTGTTCCAAACTTTACAACGAAAATTTTGATTGGGTTTCTTGGAAGACTTCTCTAGAGATTTACTTTTAAAATCTCTGTGGCCTTGGTCTGTTTATCTCTTGGAAACCGAGTCTTGAAGAATAATTAACTGTGTAGGATAACACACGACAAGGAAAGGACTTTATATATTGGTCACGCCACTTGGAATGTTTTGCTCATTAATACAGTAGGAAGTTTTAGAAACATTTTCAAGAAGCAAGAATATTTATGAGGAAGAATTGAATGTGATAAAATAGTACTTTAAATAAAATATACTAGGAGTAAATTTTTTTCATATCGCTAAAATGTTGCTAAACTACAAAATATGGCAGCCGTCCTTTCTTCCTTCGCTACTTATTTTAAGGAATGGACCCGTTTTCTCAAATGATTGACAAGGGTCATTTGTTCGCGTTCGGACTATAGAACTTTTTAAACAATGCAGCTTTATTTCCATAACATAATCATTAAAAAGAATAAAAAAAGATTAAAAATAAAAACTTATTGTAACATATACATTTAATCAAAACAAAAAAATAGGAAAAACTATGTTAAGCTCTTTCTTCAGGGTTAAACTGAAGCGTAAAGAAAACTTTACCGAAAACTTTATCTTTAAAAACACGTTACTGAATTTATTATAAAAAGTTATGCAGTTGATAACGATAACTTATCATTAGAAGAACGTTTAATAATTCTGAATGAGATGAAATCTTACCTACATATCTTACTGCATTTTGGAAATCTAATGATGGCATCGCAACAGCATGTGTAATAGTTGACAATGGGTAATACTCTCGAAAAAACTGAAAAGACATTTTTTTGGACGATTAAACAACTTTCCCCCAAAAGCGGGGTGGGGACTTTTAACTGAAGAACAGATATCCATCCGCCTATTTTTTTTCAAAGACAGAATTCCCTCCTCATTACGGAAAAGTAGTACCCGTGGTTTTGACCAAGTAAAGTCCTATAGTTTATAGTTGATGTTTGAAATTTCAAGCAAAGGCTGAATGAGAAATAATGCGATAGTTTGCAGTAGATTAAGATAATACTGAAGCAACACTGTTGCACAAACTTCATGCATGACATTTTCGGTAACATTAGGGCAACGTGAGTTAAAATGTCTTTCTGATTATATATTCTCTATTTGATTATTAAAAGTATTAATGTGTAAATGGTAAATAAATGAATGAACGAAGAGGTGTATAAGTAAATGAAACAATAAATAAGGAAACTAATTATTTTACTGAAAAGTAATTGTATAAATAAATATGATAAATTGGTGATTGAATGAATAAATGAATGAAATATTAAAATTTTGGCTGATGGGTGACGAAGCAAAATAGGAATTTCTTTCATTTATCATTTCAATTCGCTTCACTGTACTCAAACCGAAACCTGTGGCACGACAGCCCGTGAGGGCCAAAGCCTACTGTGCTCAACTCAGTTTTCTTGACCAGGGGACCTGGGGTGAAAGGCAGATGCTCCGGTTAGGTGGTTTTCTTAGCAATGCTTAAATTTTCGCGTTTACGATAGAGACTCAAAAATCACGAATATTAAAGTCTTACGAAAATATAAGCTTTTATGCCTTCACCCCACGGAATTATGCTCCGTGTTATTGTGTTCCAAAAAATGGAAATAAATAAATAAATAAATAAAAACACAACTTCCATCTTTGGACATTCATTTGAATTTTGAAATCTTGAATTCAAATTATGTTTTTCGCAATCATGATTGCGACAGGAGCAGGCCCAGCGAGTGGCCACGTCAGCCTAGTAGGAAACTAGGGGCACGGGTCTTGTGTGGGCCCGGTAACACTGACGCAAAAAAAAAAAAAAAAAAAAAAAAAAGAGAGAGGGGGGGAAAAAAGGAAAAAATGCGGGGGGGGGGAGGACTCCAAATAAGCGAAAACGTAAAGAATATGTTAAATTCACTCTTTTGGTATTTACTGTTGTGGCACTTAAAATAGTTTTAATTGCTTTCTAGTTAGCAGTTTTTTTCCCCTTCGCTCGTTTTCTTCTTTTTCTCCTTTATTTTCTTCTCCCCCTTTTTTCCCTTCTTTTCTCCCTTTTCTTTTCCTTGTCTCCTTCTTTTTTCTTTTTTTGGGGGGCGGGAGGAACTCGGCGACATAACTGAGCAAAGAATAATTTCAATTCAAGACGTCAAAGTTCAAATGAGTACTCGGGGCTGGGCTGCTGGATGCTTTTTCTGTCGAAAAAGGATAGTGTAGAGTCGAGACTGCCGGGTATAAATAAAGTCGACATGGACGCCCCCGTCCAGGAGGAGGGACATGCTCGTGAATGCCCGTGGACCAGAGGAGTTTGCATTGTAAGCATAGAAAGATAAAATCAAAGGAACATCAGTTACGGTCAAGTGAGAGCAATACGCAATTTTTGATCGGTCAAGAAGAAAAGAGAGGTATATATATATATATATATATAGAGAGAGAGAGCACTCTAAAAACACAACAATTTCAAAACTGACGAAAAAGTACTCAAATTTGAACATATTGCGAGTCAAAATGCTTCCGACTACGTGGTATTCAAATTTGAAGCATTCAAATGCTCAAATCAACATGTGTGCTCATTTTTGACGTATTTGTGCTCTTTTTTGAATATATAATAATTTAAAAACTGAGTATTATGTACTTATTTTTGAGTATGAAATAATTCAGCAGACTATTTGAAAACATGGGTACTCATATTTGAAAAAAAAAAGTTTTCAAGAAAATTCGAAAGCATGAATGTATTTATTTTTGGAAACTTCATTTTTCTCAGTGAGAGAAGAAAGGAATTCCTTCGAAACTTGTGTGAATTTGACTATATATATGGAGTTAGGTTATTTCTCCAAATGAGTTTCATTAAATAATATATGCCAGAAAAATATATGAAAAAATTCGAAATTGCTGTACGGCAAAAGAAGATTGTGTTCTGAATTACCAATTCTGGGAGAAATGATCCTTTCGAATAAGCGGAATATGACAGCGTATGGAATATGAGTAAAACAAAAGATATAGTCGAATACTCCTGAAAATATTGAACCCAGAGCTGCGGGGAAGATGAGAAATAAATTGAATGCGACCGTAAATAAAAATTCGAAAAAGGAAAGAATCTGCCTCCCCTTCTCATCCAAAATAATGCAGAAGAGAAAATAATCCTCTTTTAGATATATTTTCGTGTCTTCTTCGGAGAATCTGGAAAGGCAACTTGCATTCGAAAGTGGAAGCGATGAGAAATGGTGGGTTCTCCTAGGGGGGGAAGACGGGTATCGAAACATTTTATTGTGGTATTGGAGGACGGACGAATATATTTGAAATCAGTTGGGAGAAAAAAAAATAGGAAGAAGAAAAAATATAGGATTACATTTCCCAGTAAATGGCAAGAGCTCGTTAAATATTTATCTGCCATCAGTTATCTTACAAGGCCTTGATAAAATTTTCTCAAAATATTGCGAATGATCTAATAACTGAGAAAATACTTTGCGCTTATTTCCAAAATTGACTTCTCTTTCAAGTTTTTTTTCTGTTGTACTACATAGGGGACTGTGACGACATGTAATTTCTTTTACTTTTATTTAGCTATATTGCCCGGCGCTAACGATCTGCAGCGAAAATAAAAGTGATGATGACAAGGACGAATTAAACTTATGGTTTTGCTATTGGAGGAGGTCGTTATTGGAGGAGTAGGTCAAAGTTCAATTTTTGGGCACAAATACAGGGTTTGGAGAGATTTTTGATGTATAAAGAATCAATCACCTTCAAATTGAAACAAGAGGCGATCCTGCCTCCCAATACCCTCTTTCGATACGCGCTTGTATGCCAAGTGATACATGTTCAAAAAACTCGGGCTTCAACAAAAGAAGAGAAGTTAAATGTAAAATTTTCCTACCAGAATATGAAAAATTGTCCCTATAAATCCCCATTAGAATAAAAGCACTAGTCCCTACGCAACAAAAATAATTTTTGTTTTTATAGTAATATACTGTTTTTTCCTACAGTTTAACGCTGTTCTGCTAAATAACAAGGAAAAACTGTAAAATGTTTTTGATTGCGCAAAAGGTGTTTCTTTTCATTAGGGAACTTTCAAAGAGAAATTAACGAATTCAACCTATCGACAGCCATATTTGTTGATTTTTTGTTTACTCAGGCTAGGCAGCTAAGCAATGACTGAAGTTAAAGGTAAGTACTAATTATATTATTTATTCCCTTTTGCTTCAAATGTAGCTTTTTTTTTATCATCTGTTATGTGTGTAAAATAACTACATTTATTTCGGCATCGTAATTCGTATCTCAATATTCGTTGATGTTTTCTTTGCAATTTATTTTAGTTGCAAACTTGTAGCGATTACTTTATCACAAAAATTCGAGTAGTAGTTGCGATTTTAAACATTTTATTGGGCGTATGATAGTTTAGAAATATTTTCTGAAAATTAAATTAGATTTGAAAAGCAGTGGACTTCTTTCTTGATCGTATTTAAAGTTATTAGAACATTCAACTTTGTTTATGATTATATTTTGTATTATATAAAATGTCAGTTCTTAACATTTATATCCTTATGTTCTGGTAAATTTTTAACGCATAGCGATTTACTTCTTTCTTTCTGTTTTTTCTTCAATGTTCGGTTTTGAATTCTTTAATAATTTGCATTTGACCATTTTAATAGTAAATTTTACAATAACAAGCTTCAGATAAAGTCAGAGACTTTTATATACCATACATAATTCGTTGAATAAAATATAAGTAAATAAATTAAATAAAATTGTGACTGAAAGACATGCAAACAAAACCAAGTTTACTGATGTTTTTCGAATGCGACTGATGGGGTAACTTCTGAAATTACTTTAAATGAAAAATACTATGCCCCTAGTTTAAGACGTAACCTTTTGCCCGGGTCCTGCATTGGTAAGAAAAGTGACCATTACAAATGTGTAAACAGAAAAATTGATATTTTTAACAAGAAAAATATAGGACTTTTTAATGCTGTTTTGTGATAATCTCTATTTTGTTAAACCCTTTGCCATATGTGTTTAAAAATTCAACTGTTGAATCTAGTTATGTAAGCAAAAAATCGAACCCTTTGAGTCTTGAAGTTTGGCATCAACGTTTGTATCATGAAGACAAAAACTATAATTTTATAAGTACTGAAAAATGTTATTCTGTGTATGGACTGTATGTAAAAAATAAAATTATGTCAGATTGAAATCCGTGTAAAGTAGCGAAAAATCGGAGAACTTCGTTCAAACCGGTAACGGAGATTTAAGCCAAAGCTGAGTTAGATCTTTTGCATTTAAATGTGATGGGTCCTTTAGCAGTCGAGTCTTTAGGGGGGAAGAGATTTATTCTCCCAATAATCGACGATTTTTCAGGAAAGTCTTCGGTTCATTTCTTAAAGAATAAACGTGAGGTTTTCGAATACTTTGTGAGGTTTCAAAAGAGAACATAGAGATTCACGGGAAAGAAAGTAAAAGCAATCCGATCCGAGAACGGAATGGAATTTCTGGATTCCCGGTTAAAAAATTACTTAAACGACCAAGGCATAAGAATCAAAAGAACCAAATCCTCCAGTTCAGAATAAAGTAGCGTCATAGAACACTATAACTCAACATTAATGAATTGATTTGGGACACTTAAATGAATCGGGATTCCTTATCAGTTTTGGGTCGAAGCAGCTACGTGCTTCAACAATGCACGGAGTAGAACGGTTTTAAAAGGAAAAACCAAAGCTCTTTTTGAGCCATTTGGGGAGAAAAGCCGTCCGTTAAACAATTCTGTGTTTTTGGCTGTATTTCGTACAACGGACTTCCAAACCTGAAAATAAACAGATTGTAAATGAGAGCTAAGCAGGGAGTCATGGTAGGCTATGCGCTTCATACATAAGGTCTATGGAATTTGGGATTCCGAAAATAGCGAAGTGACAGAAACGCTGAATGTTAAAATCGATAAAAATAAATTCTGGGTGAAATTAAATGGGTTACAGAAATACCAAGGCAAACTAGAATACGCAGGGATATGTATTATTCTATCGGCAGTACTAAAGTTCGAATACGTTCGAATCGCGAAGCCGAGGTTTATTTTGTTCTAAAAATAACATTGAATATGACCCAACATTCACTGCTTAAAAAATTAGAGAAGCACATGGTTTTTACAAAATTAAGAAAAACATTATTCATGAAAATAATTTCCAATAAAGCCTCTTTGTTTTCAGAAAACGTAGAATAAAATGTAAACTTCAAAAGCAAATAAACGTTTCTATCGTCGAAAAGCAGAAAAAGGATACAAGTGCAAAAATCACAATTTAACAGAAACCCATTTTTTCACTGTCTGAGCGGTAAAATTCAACCGTTCATTTTTTTAAATTGGAAAATGCCCCGACACCGTAACTTACCGGATTCCATGGCTTGACGTTAAATCGGGAGACTGGAATTCGGGCAAACACAAAGAACTGTAGCAGACGATGTTGGAGAGGCATAACTTCATGTTCGTTTCTCTGTTCTAGAGGAGTGAAGTTCCCAGTCAAATGTTTTCTGTTTTTTTTTTTTTTTTTTTTTTTTTTTTTTACTGTTTTGCATCTTAATACACGTGTATACTCTATTTTATGTCTTTGCAAGGCTACCTCACAACGGTTTCTTCACTTTCGTGTGATAGCTCCCCTAATTGTTTTGAGCAGTGTATTTTAATTTCACTTGTGGTGATAATTCGAGAAAAGTATCAAATTCTGATGAAGATAGGGGGATAATTCAAGTAAGCTAGAAGCTAACATTTCCGAAGATGTAATATCTTCGAATTTCAAATACGATTTGAGAACGCCAGAAAGTGATGATTGGCAAAAAGCAATGGCTCAAGACATTCAGGTGATCCGTTAAAGAAACGTTCACTAATTGGTTCCACCGCCTGAAAATAAGAAAGTTCTAAGTAATAGATGGGTTTTTGATTTCAAAACAAATGAGCATAATGAAATGATGAGCTTTCAAGGCCAGACTGATAATTTTTGGTAACCTCCAGTTATGGGAGAGGGGCATACTTTTTCGCCGGTGTTCTCTCCAGTAATTTCCCTTCCTTTGATTACGGCTTTCCTTTCCATTTTTGTGTGTAAGTTACATTGGATCCATTTTCAAGTAGATGTTTGTAATGGGTATCTATGTGCGGATTTTAAAAAAGAGATATAAATGAGACAACCTGAAAGATTTGTGGATCTGTCAAATCCAAATTTCGTCTGAAAATTGAATAAATCATTGTACGAATTACACCTATCCGGCCGTAATTGGTTCTATGAAATTGACGGAGTTATATTTCTAGTGTGTAATTTTTCTCAAAGTGTTTCAATTATTCCATTATGTTTAAATTATAATTCGTGTATACAAATGATATGGCCAATAATATTTTTTATTTTTCATTCATGTCTTAAAGTATTTAAGACATGAATGAAAAATGAAGTTCCTTTTTTTCGTGTGCTGGAGTGCCAAGAAGAGGGGAATTTGTTGGCGAATATTTTGTTTCTGTTCCTACAGCGCACGGAGGAAAAAAAAATCTTGTTGATTTCATTTCGAATTTGACGTTGTTGGTCTGGTTACGTTTAGATATTTCGGAAAATCTATTGGAACAAAATAAATTAAATTTTACATTTTCTTTTGTTCGAAATGTGATCGACTACGCGATTCATTTAAGACTGGGTTTTTAAATTTTTAAATTAATAGTTTTTACGGGTAGTTGATGATTATTACTTCAAGAATCATCGTTTATGGATTTAAATTGTTATCTAACTTGTGAGTGGCTATGCGTGCATTTGATTGTTATAGACATTATATCAATGCGAATCACAGGCGAAAAACAAGTTGTGCACCAATCATCCAGCTTTAAAACATCATCCTTATTATTTTATCCAAACAAAACCTTAACTAATACTACCGTAAACTCCCTATTATCGACGGTCGGTTTATCCGTGGCTCGGATTATCCGCAGGTCTTTTCACTAATTTTTTTTAACGGTCATTAAATGTTTTTTAAACTTATGATTATGTTATTTTTCGTTTTTAGATTTCACATATGCATATTTTTTACATTCAATCTTAGTAGCTGGAATGTAGCTATATTTTTAGCAAAAACTTAAATGTATGTGTGAGTGTTATTCATATTTTTTAGCTATTGCATTCAGTTGCATCGTTTTTTAATTATTATTTGGATCATCCGCAGTTTTCGCTAATCTGCGGTTACCATGCTACACTGTTAAAAAAAACCTGAAAGTTCAGGTAGTTTTCTGACTGATTTTAACAGAATATTTCCGTAATGCTTCAAAACGTATTTTTTCCTTCCAAAAACAGAAATATCACGAAAGGAAGTAACGAAAACAGAATTTTTCCATTTCTAGGGTTGCCGCTGTGCTGTACTTTGTTAGTATCCTGATTAGCCTTCAAGTTATGATAAACATCGCTTTTTGATAGTGCTTATTAAATCGCACTGTTACATTTTTTAATTAAAAGCTTATTTAGAATAACAACTCAGATGTCGAAGACAAAATAGATAGCTTGCTATTTCATGCCTGGAAAGTAATATACTCGTATGTCGAAATTGTTTTTACGCCTTTGGACTTTGTAAGTTTGGAAAAATGTTTGCGCCATTTTCAGACAGGCAGCTGTGTTTTGATCGCCCTGGTGATTTGATGTGAGTTTTACTGAGTCAGTATTAGAATATTATTGCGGTGTATTATTTTGCTCAATACTTCGAACAATTCTGTTCGTTAGTCATATTGTGTGTTCTAGCGGTGAGAATAGTTTTAGAATCTCGTGTTATCCATTTAAAATAAAGGCTATTGGATTACTTGTGTACAGACGCAATGGAGACACTTAAACTTAGCACCGCTGGTCACATGTAAGTATTGTAGAATATCTTTGAACATGTTAATATACAAATGTATTTTTCTTGTTAATATGCATTTGATAGAATTCCGATGGTAGCTGATTTAGAATTTATAGAACTATTATAAAGTTACTGTTTTTGCTCTAACGCGGAAATCACCGGGGGGGGGGGGGGGGGGGGGTATACATCATCTGAGCGAAGAATTCTTCACGTGTATGTCAATGATTCTGTTTTTAAACACAGTAAATTGGTATGCGGTACCCTCCATCAGGTATATTATTCCAAGATAAAGTCAACCGGTTTTTAATAGTATTTTATTTGACTCATTCTGCAAAAAAAATATTCTATTTTTCATGTATGCTTTTCCATGCCATGCCAGAATATGTACGAGGAGATGTGGAAGAAAATATCGAGCAGTATCAGCATCAAAAATTGGTGTTATATTCAAATCCACTAATTTCCTTGCTGGTACTTTTCGATTATTTTTATTCATCTGAAGGTGCAAATTTCAAGATAGATGCTTGAAAGGTAAGTTATCAAGCAAAAATTTCACTTAAAATATATTTAAGTAATAAATACAAATTAAAAAAATAATAGTTTTTGAATGGTTAACTATTTTTATAATATATATTATTTTAAACATAGGATAGAAAAACGAGAGTGAAATTTCAGTAAAATATGTAAAAATGAGAAACGAAAAAATAGCGCAACGAAAAATCAAGAACTGAAAGTTCTGTAAAGATACAGAAAATTTAAAAACGGAAAAATAGATGAACGAAAAATTTAAAAACGGAAAAATAGATCAACGGAAAGAAGAGAAATGGAATTTTCGTTAAATCACGGAAAATTTATAAATGGAAGAACAGAACTAAACGGAGAAATGAGAAATGGAACTTCTGTTAATTCACGGAAAATAATTTAACGGAAACGTAATATTTACGGCAACTTTGCTGCCGGTACTTTATCCGTTATTTTCAGGAAATATTTTTAACAGTGTACCCTATTCCGCGGATAATCGAGAGTTTACTGTAGTATGCACAATCCGAAGATTATAATATCCGAAAGGTGATTTCTCCTTTAAAATACGCTTCGCTCAAAGACTTGATAATTTATTACTTCCTGTTTTACATATGAATGTTTATTTCGAAAGATCTGAGTCGCTTAGATCAAACCTTTTCAAGGGTTATTTCTTAATTTAATTTGTCATAATACCGTCCAATTTCGATTTTTTCAATGCTGCCAAAAGCAACAGTAGTTAAAAAGTCAATTTCGTTTAATGAAGTTAACAAATGAATTTCAATGCTTAGCTTAAGCAAGCATATGTTTGAGGATTTTTGTAGATTGAAACTTTTCAAATTTTCCTGGTTTTTGAAGCTTTTTGCGATTTAAGTCAAATCATTACTTAAAAGCGTTTTTAAAAGCTTTATTTTTTCACTATATACTTGTTCAAAGTTGTTTTTAAATTAGATTTCAGTTTGTAACATTTGGAGCAGATTTTCGGTAAACATATGCTATTATCATCTTATGCGCAATACATAAAGCAAAAGTGAATATCATTTTTTAAAATCTTTATTTTGTTTTTAATCAGGATAGGTAACAGGTAAAGATGTTTGAAATTTCTAAAAATTTCACCTCAAAAATATTTCAGAACGGAAAATACAAAACATATTTTTTTTTTAATATCAAGAGTTTTTTTTAAAGGGAAACTTAAAATGTTTTCCTTCAGGGGTTATAATTGATTTTTTCACCGCATCTTGTTGGTATCCCCCAATGGGAGAGAAACTGCAAAATCAAATTTAGTACCACGACTTGGACTCGGAGGTTGTAAAAATTTAATTTAAAAAAATTATTTCAATTTTTTGCGTTGTCCATAAAAAATGAAATTATCATATTTAGTCTTTAAGTTATTATGGAATAAAATTCTATAAAACCAATGCACATTGTTCATTTCATAAAACCATAGGTTGTCTAATTTTGTGCCCATTTTTTTTTTAGGTTAACAGATATGGCGGCACAAAATATAAACTGCTTTTTTTCAAACTGTGGGCATGTTCGTGGGTGCCTTAAGCAACGATAAATCGTTACTTATACGGTAAAACTACACAATAGATTGTTATTTTTCAAAGAAAATTAACACTATTAAAAATATTCTCCACTTGGAGTTGTCAATATTGAGAAATAGCTTTATATTAAATGATAATTTCTGAAGGTATAAAATGTTCTCGATTTTTGAAATTTTCTTCTAAAATCGCAATTTCCGCTGCCCGAATTGGTTTTTGCATTTTAATGCTTTTGTATTGATTTTTTTTATAAAAAATATTGTTTACATTGTCAATTAAAATTTTAAAAAATGGCATAAATGCTGCAATAAAGGTAAAACACCAAAGTGGCCTGTGCCTCAGTAGCGACCACTTCAAGTCTATTTAAATACTTTGAAGAAAGAAATAAACAACAATAATGCCATTTTTTGTTGGTACTTAATGTAACTATTATATTGAATCAATTTTATTGATGAACTATTTGAATTTAAAGTAAGTAATGTAAACACTTCGGACGGGAGAATGTCAGATGACCACTACTGAAATTTTTAGGTTTTGGAGTAGCCACTACTGGGTCAAATTTGAGGTTTGAGAAAAAATGATAAAATTGAACAAATGAAAATTCTGGCATTTTTAGAAATTTTGACAATTTAGAAAGAGTTGGGGCTATATAATACGCTCATTGAGTTTCAAGAGGGGCAATAATCTTGTAGACCCGCAGTTTAAAATCATACTTCACTGTGGCTACTACTAGTGTGTTTTAAACCTTTGCCACTACTGGTGTTTTACCTTATAATTTCATTTTTACTATTTTTTTTGCGAGCAAACGGTTAAAAAATTCAGTCCTTCCAAAACATGCGTTATTTATTATTCTCAATGTGAGAGTTCATACAGCATGGAACTTATCTAATTTTATAAGATTTGCATCTTTTTGACATACACTGCAGAATTATTGTCGGATTTTCGATGTAATAATATTAAAATTTTATAAAATGCTTTAAATTTTCATGAAAAAAATGGAAAAAAACTCATTTTTCGTAAACATTTTTGCCCGAACAAAAATATTCCCCTCCCCACATTCCGGAGAGGTTTCTATTTATTTTTAAAAGCATAAATTTCATCATGGGAAAAGATGAAACTTTCAGCAAGCTCCTTTTAGCTTCTTAGAAGTTTGCTTCGAACTTTTCCTCCTTCTCTTCGGGATTACTTAAGGAATCCGTGGAATCGAGAAAATGGCTCCAAAAATCTTCGCGACGCGGATTTTTATTTTCGCAAACATCATCATGGAAAGGTTTTCAGATTTCAGTCCGTCTGGACGAAAAGTAACAACCGATAACACTGCACGAGGGGGTAGTAGACGCATTTTCGAAAAGCTATTAAGGAAGGGGTAATAGATGCAAAAAGAGGAAAGCAGCGCATTACGCCATCCATGTTTTATTGCATCCAAGTGGTTAAAAATCCAAACGGAGTTTGATGCTTGAACATGCTTTTTTGATGTCGCTGAGTTGCGTTTGTTTAACGTTATGAATATTCACTTTTTAATTCGTGTCGTGCATTGGATGAAAAAAGAAAACATGCTTTTTACTAATTTTTATTTGCGTAGTTTTCTAAAGTTTTAAGTAGCGACAATGGGGGTGTTTCTTTCAGTAAAAAGTAGGAGAAAGTAGGGCAAAGAGAATCTCTTACTTTTTTCAAAATGAACAAATTGGAAATTTGTTTTGAAAATCACAGTACAAAAAGAAAGATCTATGTATTTTATAATAAATTTTTCATTGAAGCTATATTTTATTATTTTTGGCAGTAAATTTGTACTTGCAAAACACTGGAAAAATTTCATTTTTTTTCCTATGGGGCAAAGTGAAAAATAAAATATTTTTCGAATGCAATACTATCTTTTTGATCATTAATATTTTTGACCAAATTAGTGAGTAAAAGAATAAATAAATTAATTGAAAAATCAATATATAAGGGAAAATTAATGAATGAATGAAAAGAAAAATAGTGAATAAATAAGAAAATTACTGAATAAATGAGCAAATAAATAAATTATTAAGTGAAGGAATGTAAATAAATTAATAGATAATTGAATACATAAGTGATTTAATGAATGATTGAATAAATAAACGAAATTAACTATTTTACGTTGCCTAACAAGTACTTAATTGTTCAAATTATTTAAAATAAAATGAAGTTTTACATTAATTAAATAAAACTTATACCACATATTAGTAGTTTTCAATTCGTATTTGAGATGTTAATAAGAAAAGCTTTATCATTTTTTTTATATCACTAGTGGTACCCGCATGGCTTTGCCCGTAGTAGAAAAATTAAAAGGTCTTTTGGTTCGCCTGTATATTAACAAAAAATGTATGGTGAATTTTCTCGCCAATTGACTTGTACCCATGTTACAGTTCCACGTTATGATAATTTCGTATCTCGCTCATTGGCTTGTGCCCATGTTACGATTCCACGTTATGATAATTTCGTAATTTGCTCGTCCATCTTATGATAATTTTGTTCTTAAAATTGGAATAAAAAAAAAACTACATCGAATTTTTGAAAAATCGCATCGAGGTGCACGCCCCATGCTACAAACTAACGTTGTGCCGCCAAATTTCATAAAAATCGGCCGAAAGATCTAGGCGCTATGCGCGTCACAGAGATCCAGACATCCTACAGACATCCAGACATCCTACAGACATCCAGACATCCTCCGGACATCCAGACATCCCCCGGACATCCAGACAGAGAGACTTTCAGATTTATTATTAGAAAAGAAAAATAATTTTTAACTTGCAACAAAATATTACAATATGAATATCAATTTTTAAAAATTACTTGTGTTATCACATACTTTGATTTTCAGAGGTAATTTTTTCCTGAGTGGAATAACCTACATATGTAGCTAAATTAAAAAAAAGGAAAAGAAACAGATAGATGGTGATAAAAGTAGTGTGTATACTTTATCATTTTACCTTGCCCGGCGGTTTCACTTTGCCCCACATTCCATAACTAATTCTAATCACAAAAATTGATAGAATAAGCAAAAAAAAAAAAAAAAAAGTGAACAAATAAATAAATAAATAAATAAAAGAATAATTATAAAACATATATTACATGGAGGCAGAAAATACTTTTATTTTCCCACCATTTAACTTTTAATTATTATTATTTTTTGAACGTCAGATTTATAAAGTTAGATAGTTATCGTGTGACGTCACAAGTGAAAACAGCCATCTTGAATCGGAGTGCATGGTTGTTTTTTCTACCAAGATATCGAATTATGTGATTTTTCACTGCGAGCAATTATTAGCGGAACGATAATTGTTAGTTTAATAAAATATTCATTTGACGAAGTTTGGAAAAATATCCTGAAACTTTGTTCTTGTAACTCTAGCCATATGTTCACTTGTGCCGTCAGCAGCGAAAATAAGAACAGTGACTGATCGTCTTATTTTTGAAAAATGGGAAACAACCCAATTCCTAACATTCTTTAACTTCCTTACAATAAGGACTTGCTCGAATAGGCCAATCGGTTAACTGGGACTCAGGACACACTGGCGAGCACTGTTCCAGTAGAGTGAACTGTTAGCCGGTCATATATGAAAACCTTCTAGGGACCATAACCACTGACGTCTTTAACCTTCATTGGTAACCATGCAATTCGAATAGACTGGCAAGTTTATTCGAATGCTAGCCTAATGTCGTCACACGAATCGAGTAGGTTAACATTAATTGATTTAAATGCCCGTATTTTTGAAAGTGACTTATTTCTAACGGAAAACAGATTTGAATATTCTACGTGTAAGATAAAGATGAAAGCGTAATATCCCTTGAACCTTTGCTAATATCAACTACACGTGGATATGATGTTGACACGTCGCCAAAGCAAGGAGGAGTATAGGAAAAGGATCTACAATATCTTTTCTTTGTATGGGGCTGCTTTAGACTATTTACTCAGATCTGTACGTTCCTCAAATTTAGAAATAGTTCTTTCATGTAGTACCACTATCAGCGGATGCCATCATCACTAGAATTTTGACTCTCAGTTACCCACCAGATGGAGACACCTGAACTCGACACGAAACTGCACTAGGAATTTATTTTTTTCAAGAGTCAAACGTGATCTCGAGAAAGCTTTTACATACCGCATACTCATACGATATGGACGCTGTCGATTTTCTGCATAAAAATCCACCGACCGTTGTTTGAAAATCCAGCGACTGTAGCCAGGGTCGAAACTGTACCTTTGGCGGTAAAAGGCTGACAGCTAATTGTTGCGCTGTTCTATCAGCTTTAAAATGTGGCAAAGGATTTTCAGATTTCATTTCCATCAACATTAAGTTTAATTTAAATATGACTCAACTTCGTTTTTCTTTGCTCACAACATTAGGGTAAATAGAGCAAGCTAGTGGTTTATATTTTTTCCAAGAAAAAGAGTTTTTATAAAATCTCTGCACATTTTTGTAAAATCAGTTCCATGCATCAATTCTTTGTAGAAAATATGGATGAAATGAAGCACCAGGGGAAGGACTAGTTGTTTTTGCTCGTATACATGAATCAACATATAAAAAAGTGCAGAAGGACTTTATCCGGGCTCGTTATTTAAGGGGGTCAGAGAGGGGGGGGCAATTGACACCCCTGGCTTTGAGAAATTAATGTAATTTACACATAAAAGACCCTTAAATATAAGACCCTTTGACCCCACTGGAAAACGTCGAAATGACGGGCTTAACCTCATCCACAAATTCAGAAAGCTAACCCTCACCAGAACAGCTATAAAAATTTGATAAACAAGTTCAAGTCAATTTTCAAGACGCAGAAATTCATCAGCGTCCATGTCGTATGATTATGCAGCATGCAAAAGATCCTTTGGGGTATTTGTTTGACTTTGAATTTAATAGGCGAAAATTAAATTCCTTGTGCAGTTTCGCATCGAAGAGAGCCCAAGTGCTTCCATCTGGGAGAAACTGGGCGTCAAAACTACTTGTGTCATGCATCAGCACCTTAGTGGTGGCATATGAAAGATTGAAGCCTTGTCGGGAAGCGCGCTAGGTATGCTAAAGGCCAAATGGTTTCTTATACAACCCCACTGAAAACAACAGCAACAACAACAGAAAAAAAAAGTTCAAGTAAACAGGTAGTATAATTTCCAGGCTATGCTAAAAATATCTTTGTTCTTAGACGAAATCATTTTTGCTTGGGATTGAAAAAGGAGAAATTCTTAGAATTGCACAACGCCAACAATCCTTAGCGGCAACTCTTCTTCCCTATTTTAAAAAATGGATTCAATTAGGCTTCAACTAATCAGATATAAACTTACTAGAGTCAGACTATAAAGATGAAAAATATCATGGGAAACTTTCGATAATGACGCAAGATGTGTAGCGAATGCAAAACGCCGTTACTTGTGCAACACTAGGCCAAACTTCATTAGACTCTTTTGTTTGTCAAATGTCTAGACTGTGTTGTTTTGTTACGTCAAATTCAGCGTGTATCAAATGACTATTGTCATCATTTGAAAATTAAAGCAGCCAATTATGACTGCAGTAGCTCAAAATTTATCAAATGTTTACCAGCGTAATTTTATCTAGTAAAGCATCGTCTGACTTTGATAATTTAAACGAATTCGTTGAAATGGGAGAGAGGAATTGTCAATTCTTCTTCAACCGCGTAGTATGATAATTATTGGCCTTGCACAGTTAAACTTCGAACGTTTTTCCCCCAAGAAGAAATAAACTCTTTCAAAATCCTGTTTCTCGTTATTAGAGACATAATATCGGTATATTTGTCAGCCATTTTCACAGATAAATTGGTTTTGATAATAATAATACCATTTCAGCAAAATATGTCAGCTACTAAATTATCTCTAAACTATCTCTCTCTCTCTCTCTCTCTCTCTCTCTCTCTCTCTCTCTCTCTATATATATATATATATATATATATATATATATATATATATATATATATACACACTTAATTATCACTTTCAAATCAAAATAAATTAAATTCTTCCCAAAATTGTGGCGATGTTTACTTTTTTTCTTGTATCATTTATGTTTTTTCACTGTAATATATGTAGTCTAAGAGATGCGAGTTATTTCTAAATGTTGAATATTAATGAAAGCTATGAAATGTTTTTCATTACAGAACTTCAGAAATCGCCTTTAGTTTTAGTTAAATGCAACAGTAAAATGACTGTAGCACACGAGTTGCATTTGTTGCATATAACTTTAACAATAGAAAAGGTTGCCTTTACACTGTAAAATGTAGCATGGCAATATAGACCCGAAATTATTCTTTTTCATTTTTAGTGTTTGCATAAATTGTTAATATTTTCTAATTTAATACATTTCAAGCCAAAAATTGTGAAGGTTGTTTGTCTTTTACATCCCAGTCTAGGCATCCTTTTATGTCCAGTTGAAAATACCTCCTATGATTGTTTTACACGTTTATCATTGCCTTCACACATGTTTAAATAGAAATAGTTATTTGTCAACTGAATATAGAGCTACATTGATTGTTCAATTCTAGTGTCATCTCTATAAATGTTTTATCTTAAATCGTAGTAATTTCGCAGCTGAAATTCAAATTTATTTTTTTCTTGATTGTTTAACACGAGTCATCTCAATAAATGTTTAAATTTAAATCCTGTTCTTTTTTGTCTTAATAGAAATTACCGTTGCCCTGATTTTAAGACAGCCATTTTGTTCTGAGCCAAATGAGGTTTTTCCACTTTGCCTTCTTATTCGTACTTAGAAAGTTCTATTCTTTCTGCGCTCTACAGTTACTGTCCTTTCGCTACTAAAAAGATTGGGTTTGTAATAAAAGTTGTAAAACGAGAACAGCGATGAAGCCTTTTTTTCTTTCCTTTAAGCCTTGATTCCACTTAAAAAGTTCCGAGATTTTTTTTCTGTTTCTGATCGAAAGAACAAGAATGGATTCTTTGACAGCAATAGATTTTTTTTTTCGTTACTGTCAATTGTGTTACAAAGCTTTTTAGCATAACTGTATTCATTTCTTTATAATAATTTTATTTAAGTTTTAAATGAAAGAATATTGCGTGAAAAATTTTATGTTACACTTAATATAAAAAAGTAAAAGAAGATAATGTAGAAATGCTTCACAAACATTTGGTTAGGTACTTAATATACACCACCAGCTCAGTCATTCCATCCGAGGACTGCAGTTTCGTGCTTTTAACTATTTCTGCCTTAGCCCTGGCTTAAAGCGGTAACTTACTACAAAATTTGGTTAGATGTTGAAAGGATTATTTTATTTTATAGAATCTATTACATTTTCATAAAATAAAGAAGTTAACATTTTGGTTAATTTGTTAAATAACAAAAAATGTTAAGAAAGGAAATGTTTTAAAGCATGTCGTTAAAATTATTGGCGTGTTGTTTTGTAAATACACGGTTACAACTAAGAGCAAAGATTGATTTTTAAGCTTATGATACTACTTTTAGTTTACTAGTTTACTAGTTTTAGTGCTAGTGTTCTTAAATTGTGCAAAGGAAAAGCAGTTGATTGGTTTACTGCAATTTTAGTACAAACTGCTCGGTACAATTTTGTATCGAGCCAGTCTTTTATTATTAATTTATATTGTCAATTTATTGTTTATCGCTTTCTTTTTAGCTTAATTTTATGTTCTTGAATGGATATACTTTTGCAGATAAGCTTTCATGATGCTGTTCAAGATCAATATGTTTTAAACAGCACTAAGTGCATTTGAGTATCAAATGTTTTTGAATGAGTTAAACTAAAACTTATTTAAAATGTGACGAGTAGTATGTCATATTATTTATTTATTGAATGTGTCCCGATATCTTATTAAAACCTTATTTTGACTTTTTATTTTTTTAATGGAATCTCTGGCAAGTTTCAGAATACTTGCGATTTTCAGTATTGATGAAATGGAATTATGTTCTTTTGAAGCGTTGCATTGAAGTCAACTGTAATTAATTGCTGTATTAATGTGTGATGCTTAAGTAAAGGAGAGTAAATATATATTTTATTTGTCAATTTTAATTTATTGTTTAATGCATTGAATGTATTCGACACAAGATTAATGCAGCTTATCTTGGAAATATGCTTATCTTTTGCAGTGTTTTATGATACAGGGGTCCAAATAGTCCTTGATACATTTTAAAAATTCGTAGAAAAGCAGCAAATTGTCGAATCAGAATGCGGTTTGCACAGTAATACATCACAAGTTCAAGAATTTTTATAACATTGTAAAAAATGCAAAAGAAAATATCATATGTTATTGAAATTTTCAAAATGATTAAATTTATCCATAAAGCTGGAGCATTAAAGTCTAACTTATGGTAACCACAGAAAAAAACGAGCTGATGTGTGCATCACATGACTTCCTTTTACGCCAATTTAATGATAATAGTGCCTTGGAGTACGCAAATAAACACTTTAAATATTTTTTACCCAAAGTTTGTTGTGGACCCAAAAAAACATTTTATACAGATTAATTTTCCCAATATTGGACATTCTAATGTGATTCAATGGTTAACTCTCTAAATATTGCCAATAGTGCCCCCTCCCCCCCAGAACACCCTCCAAATTCGACCAAAAGCTAGGCGATATATCGATAAGTGTTTGCCAAATTATAACACCACCTGAGTTTGCATTTAAATTCTCCAAAAAAAGTATAAAAGACCCCTTCAGAACATCAGAACTCGGGGATCGTCAAAATGGATATTTCGGGTGTCTATACTATAGGGTCACACGGGGGAATTATGGGTCACTCTCTTTCCGGGGTAAATAATGGTCATCAACTTTTTACTGTTAAAAAATGCTTTTGCAAAAAAACTAAATTATGCTAAGTCACCCTTATACATTCGATTTTCCTATAACAAGGTCAAAAACAATGCAACAGTGAAGTAAATAAGAGAGAAAAAATAGTTTTCACACTTCTATAAAAACATCTTCAAAAAAGATTGCTTCGGAAAATCATGATTTTTTTCAAGATCCGTGTTGGTGAAACACTGTTGAAGGAATAATTTTGTTGGTGCTGTTTTTTAATAGCAAATGGTCTAAGCTTTTCATACCTACTTACATTTTTCTTCTTTTGTAAAAAAAGTTAGCATAAAAGTATGCTGATTTATACCCCAGTTTAGCGGGGTAATTCTGGGTCACCGGGGCAATTCTGGGTCAGTATATTTTCTGATATTTTAGATGTTTTTCTTATTTATTTCTACGTGAATAATATAAGTATTAACTTCAAGTTATCCTTTTCTATGCAAAACTCTCTCTTAAAAAGAAATTTAAATGCTCCAAGTGCAACATTAGATATTTTATCATCTTCAATTGCTGCTTAAGTATCATGCCCTTTTGGCTAGCAAATCGATTTCAGCTTTGAAGATAACTTATGTCAGCATACAATTATGGCACACATCAAGAAGCAAAATAGGCAACAAATAAATGCATATTACTTAAGTACTACCTAAGGAGACAAATTCGATAATTATAACAAATCAAACTCTCTTGTCTATCTTGTAACTACAAGAGAAATCGAATTCTCAAATGCAATTAATGAGAAAAACCCTGCTTGCAAAAAAAAAAAAAAAAAGAACCTCAACAAGCTGATATAGACAGCGTTTAAATGCAAAATGAGCTTATTTTGGTATTGTTTATGTCAACGTCAAAAAGAGGGAAGAATTTGCAATAACACAATTGCAAAAACAATCCTGTTTTTACAATGTTAAAAGATGGTGCTACAACCGAATTCATTCTGTACTTAAAAATCAGATATACTTTGTTGTGTATATGATGATAAGCAACATATTCTACAATGGGAAAGTAGCTTAAATTTTGGACAAAGAAAAAGCAGAAATGAATTTTTTTGGAACAAAGTGTCGGAAATTTTAGTTTGTTCAAGCGAGACATTTCTAGAAGTAATTTGAAATAAGTGCATTTTTTTTCAGTCTAGTTAATTGAAATTGAAAAGAAAAATTCTTGCAGTTGATAGAAACATGAATGATGAAGGTAGCATACAACTATTAAAGAAATTTCTTTATCGAGTTGTGGGCTTAGAGCAAAGAGCAATAGCCAACTGTAGTCGACTAATAAGAGTAACATCAAATTATTTCAATTACAATGTGTTATTTCTTAAACATAAAACTTTTTGTCATTAAAAAGTCTCTTAGTGGGCTAAGAAATTATAATTTAGAATAGTTAGTTACTTTTGACATGGATTACTTAAAAAAAAGGGAGTGACCCATATTTGCCCCATATGTGACCCATAATTGCCCCGATCCGGGGTAATTCCTGGTCACTCATTAAATTTAAATAAAATAAATAATAACATAATTTTAGGTAAAAGGATTATTTGAATAATTTCTAAATTGTGTAAGCAAACTCCATGCCACATTAAATCATTTTATCTTTTATACTTTAGAAAATTTCAAGATGTTATGGTATTTTGACCCATAATTGCCCCGTCTATCCCTACGTTCTTAGGCACATATCCACGTGTGGCCGGGATGAAAAAAAAACTCAATGCTTTTTCGGAGAAGAGCAAAATAGAACTTAAGGCCGATTTTTGCGTAATTTTTTTTTTTTTGCGAATACAATACTTCCTTTACTCCGTAAAAGGAAGTAAAAACTTTTTTTTTAATCCTGTGACACCATTTATTTCTTACCGGTGGAATGCTGACAGGAGCACAATTATTCGAAACAAAATTCGTCAAAATGTCCCAAGTTAGGATACTGCCCCGAGTATGGATAAATGTCTCAATTTTTTTTTTTAAATAAATTTTCTTTATTAGATCAAGACTTTATAAGCACCATGTACATATATAATACATTAATCTCAAAGAAATTTAAATCTTCATTTTGTGTAGGATAAGTACTTCTATAGACCAGACAGTTTAAGACAATATTGGAGCTCATTGTTGCAGCCGCGTCAGAGAGACAGCAATATGTATTGTAGTATCTGATGAGAGTTAGAACTGTTTGCAGATTTGTGGTTGGTGAATGCAATTGAAAATAAAACTGCTAGCTTCAAGTAAAAACTAATTAGGATAGACCGACCAGTGAATATTGACAAATACAATTATATTTAAAAAATTGAGATGACTTTTACAGTTCTGCGTCAGGTTTTATGAAAAAAAAAAAAAAAAAGCAGTAACAACCTAGTGAATAAATACATCCAACCAGTGCACAAAAGCAGCATTTTCTAGCCGTATTCTTTTTGAAACTGCATAGATGAAAGATAATACTACCAATTCACTTAAGCAAAAACTATACACAAAAACAAAACAATTGTTCATTTACTGAGGGTGTTCTGCCAATGGTTGATCCTCCTTCATTACAGTAAATAGTTATCACTCTTATTAAAACAACACCCGAAAATATTTGACCTAAATTTTATATTTACCACGATTTTTTCAAACGATTTTCATTTCATTTCAGTTCAGCTTCAGTTTATCGCTGCGGTTTTACTCTTTTCACATTCCTTTTTATATTTCTTATTCTACAACTAAATATAAAGTACTAGTTGAATCCTTATAATGACTAACAGACAAATTCTTCATTTTTACATCCTTACTTGATTTATTTAAACTTCTAGAAATGTTTTAAACATGCATTCCCAATGTTTTTTTAAACAAAATAAAACACATAAAATATCCATGCATGCAAGAAATTCGCTGAATCAAAGACGAAACAAAAGAAAGAAATTCCTTATTAGCTGCTGTAACTGTAACGGATAATGAATTCAGTACCGCTGCCACTAAATTGTACAATCTTTTCCAACTTTAATAACTTGGAGCAATAAAATGTTTACGAGGGTCCTCAACATTGAATCTTTCTGATAAAACTTTCAAGCTCACGTATTCTTTGTGTTTTAGAATTTTCATCGTGAAACACCACGAGTGTCTCTCATTAGGGGACATACTTTTTTCATAAACGAAGTTTTTTTTTCTCAGGTTCTAAATTATTGTGTAACTTTTTTGTATAGTATACGAGGGTGAGTTAAGAAATGCTAAAATCAAACTGTTGTTCCTTAAAGAAAACTGAATAAATAATCAAAGTTATTCCGTGATTTTTGAAATTACTTTGCAGCTACTTTTTGTGTAACATTTTATTAGATAGTCTTTTTACTTTCTATTATACCAACTATATGAAAGAAAGAATTGGATTCGTGAAAATTTTCGAAATTTTATGGGTTTACACGTTTTGAATGGGATCGTTTCCAAAATTTTAAAAGTATTTTTTTTCTAAAAGAACATGTTTAAAAACATATGATCAGACCATTTTTTTAAATAATTTGTTTTTTGTTTAATAGTTTTAAAAAATTACTTAAATCGGTACGCTTTCATTGTTTACATTTCTGCCGGATGACATCACAAATGATGAAATGCCATTTATTGTTGCCGTTCACAGGGCAAAATATTTAATTTGCATCTTTACTCACGTGTATTGGCAACGATATGGTTGATAGCAAGCATAGAGCGCAATTTTAATTCGTTTCTTGATTATCATAACGTGGAGACGTGGTGAAAGATGCGACAAAGTGCATCATTTGTGACGTCATAAAGGCCACGCCTTGTTTGAAAAAATCATACAGTTTAAAAAATTAATTAAAAAATAACGGTTGGGAAAATAATAGTATTTTCTGGGTCCAAGTTATTATTATTATTTTTTTTTTTGCTTATTCTATCAATTTCAGTGACTAAAAGTACTACTTTTGACTGAAAGAAACTACCTCATTGTGTTGAGTGGTTGAGTCCATTTTGACAATTGTTTTCGTAAAAGAATACATTAGTTCTGTTTAACATGTACAACATTATGTAACATTTCTGGCTAACGAATGCCGTATAAACGTTGAAGATATACTCTAAGAAATCATGTTCAATGTTTCACTAAGAAATAAGTTAAAGCTAGCAAAATTTAGTTGCAACTATCTTATTGGTTTTATGTTTCGTCAGTGTAATGGTGCTTTAACAATATAGGGGAAAAAAAAAAAACACTTACATTGGTGAAATTTATCATCTATAAGATAGCTGCAGCTAACTATTCCTAGGTTTAACTAATTTTTTGGTGCCACATTGAACTTTATTTTTAACCAATGTAGATCCTGGGAAAACAAGACTGAAATTAAAAAAAAGAAACATAAATAATTTAGAAAATAATTAAATGTAGCAAAATTTAACTGAAACCATCTTATTAAAGAGAAATTTCGCCAATATAATGGTGCTTTTACAACCTGGCGACCAACAATAGCACACTTACATTGGTGAAACTTTTCACCTATAAGATGGTTGCAGCTAACTGTTGCTAGATTTAAGAAATTTCTTGGTGAAACATAGAACTTAATTTTCAACTAGTTTAGCTCCTGAGAAGACGAGACTGATTTAAATTTTTTTAAAGGAAAGAGATAAATAATTTAGAAAATAATAAGTTAAATCTTGCAAAATTTTGCTGCAACATCTTATTGGTGGGAAATTTCACCAATGTAATGCTGCTCTTGCAACTAAGTGAGCTACAAAATCACACTTACATTGGTAAAACTTATCACCAATAAGATGGCTGCAGTAACTATTGCTTTGTTTAACCAATTTCGTTTTGAAACATTGAGCTCAAATATTAACCAGTGTAAACCCTAGGCAGACGAGACTGAAATTTTGAACAATTCTAATTCTAATCAGCAGGCAAAAATGTAGCACATTTAGAATAAAATACTATTTCAGCATCATATACGTTCTCTTATATTTCCCCCTATTTTTACTTTATTTAAACTTTGATTGGTGCTCTAAAGAAATATTAAGTAAAATTTCCAGCTTTTTAAAGAAATAATAATGACACATATCACAGAAAATTGCAAACAAAGTTGTTGAACAATTTTTCACCACTTAAAAATTGAATTGAACGACTTCAGGAAAAGTTTTACTAGTACACAAAACTAGTTTCGGAGAAATTTTGTTTTGACAGAAATTTTGCCAATTCTACACTTTTTCCTCTCAACAAAACATAAAATATTAAGACAAACTTTATTTCGGAATCGGAACCACGGAGAAAACTTTCGTCTAATTTCCTTCAAACTATCTTGGTGACGTGGAGGTCCATTAATAAAAAAGATATAAAATGTATCACCCATGATGAAGTACTCAGTGTTCTAAATCACGCGGCAGGAAAGTGTCAGTGGAAGAGATATTGGAAAGGAAAGTGTCTGTGTTAAATTCTAAGTTTCAATATTTGAGTCGAATATGTTGACGTGGGAGAAATGGCTCATAACTCGAACCTATTGGCAAGCCGAACGTGAAGCAATAAAGAAAACTTTTTGGTGTAGTGTTTTTTGTTGTTACAACCTTCACATATTTTCTTTAAGTTCGGTTTTTGTTTTGGTAAGAAATACCGCCAAATAGGGTCGCTTCCGAAATTTTAAAAGTATTTTTTTCTGAAAGAGCATGCTTAAAAACTTGGATCTGACCATTTTTCAAATAATTTGACTAAGCTTAATATTCTTTAAAAAAAAACAAAACTATTTTATTTGGTGCGCTTTCATTGTTTACACTTCTGCCGATGTCATCACAAATGATGAACTGCAATTCACTGATGCCATTCGCAGAGCACAATATTTCATTGACTTCTTCACTCACATGTGTTGGCAACGATATGGTTGATCGCAAGCGTAGAGTGAAATATTTATTTCGCTTCTTGATTATCATAACGTGGAAACGCGGTAGACAGATGCGTCAAAGTATATCATTTGTGATGTCCTAAAGACCACGCCTTATTTTCAAAACCGGACATTTTAAAAAATTAGTTTAAAATTAAGCGTTTTGAAAATGGAAGTTTTTTCTCGCTCCATATTTTTTTTTTTTTTTGCTTTTTCTATCAATTTCAGTGACTAAAAGCAGTACTTTTGAGTGAAGTAAACAACCTCATTCTGCCACGCCTTTTGTAAATAAGCATTTCTTCTATTAATTTTTGTGTATTAGAACCAGAAGACTTTTTTGTATTTTAATAAACATGGGTCAGTTTTTTACTATTAGTCGAAAACGTATTTTACAAATTATCTAATGCATATCATTAGAATATTTACGAACTCCAAATGTGTATGTCCGGGGTAAACTTGGACACTACTGGACAGATTTCGTTAAAAGTTTCAGTTTGTGTTGGTTACTGCGGGGAAAGTTTATGGACCGTCGTAGAAAAAAAAAAATCAATGAATAGTTCACAATTGTAATGAAAGTAAATAAAGTAACATTCTCGTAAATTAATGTAAAAAACGACCTTTTGAAATTTAATTTTGAATTCAAGAGTTTAGCCATTTAGTCACCAAGTAAGTTCACAAAATTAAATCTGTATACAGCTACATATGAGACATTTTGAACTGAACAAGAAATTGTTTTTGACAGTTATTAATTCAGGGTCACCTTAATATAAAGAACCCTAACCAGTGTATAAGTGCTAAATCCAGCACATTATTATTCATTATATTTTTTGCAATACTTCAGCTCCATGTCTTAGCAGGAATATACTATAGTATTAAAGAATTGCTCTCTTTTGAAATTTAGCATTGGTCAACTCTTTATGACGATAGTAGTCTTGTCATATCTTTTCTTGCTTCAATTGCAATCCAAACGATCTGCTAAATCTATGCACATAGTTTGAGTGTGATGCCCTATAGATCTCTAAGACCTAACTAATTTGAGCTTTTTGAACATGATCGGTAGCAATGCTGTAAATCAAAACATCCATGCCCGGGCCAGTATTTGAACCCAGTCTTTCGATAAGGGAATCTTTCACTCTACAGACTATTCCACTGGGCTACTGGGCACGTTTCCAAGAATTAAATGTATTTGTTGCAGAACGCGATGGCTCACATATATGATACGTTTTTTTTTTTGTTATCATCTCTGATAAATATCAGCTACGGTTAAAGGTTAAGATTTAGGGAATTCTTTAATCGCCAATGGATTGTAGTATATGAGCCGACGCATAAGCTTAAGTTTAGCCATTTTGGATCGTATTTTTCATTGTTGCGCTACTAGGGTTACCACAGCAAAGTTTCGAGTTTCACCAAATTTGCCGAAAATAATATTTTATTTAATAAACAATTCATGTGCCGCTAATTATCGATGGCAGTAAACAATCACCGAACGCGATAACTTGCCAGAAAAGACAACCACTCAAGCACACGCTCCGATCCAAAATAGTTGATCTTAAGCTGATGCGTCGGCTCGCATATATAGGGGCCTTAGACTGTTATACTGAAATAGTGACCGCATTTTTTTTTAAATTAAAATTGCTATACGGTATAAAAAAATAATATTGAAGTCAACAGTTTTAAATACATTAATTAATGTAATCAGTATAGTATGTTTAGCCATTTTAAGTGAGGTCACTGTAAAAGTGGTGTTTTTCCTTGTAAATGTCTTTACTATTCCTTATTATACAGAGTGTCTCAATTTAAAATGTACAAGACTTCTATTTTCGCTACCGTCAGTCCTGAATGCATACTTCCTATTGCAAAAATGATCAAAATTCGATTCACAGTTAAAATTTGAAAAGTTTGAAGTGACAGAAAAAAATAGTAAAACCACCGAAATCATTTTATATGGTCCCCTAATCCCTCGTTACATTTAGGGAAATAATCTCCACTGAAAAATAATACCAACACGAAAACTTGGAAAATGTTATACTGCGATACGTAAAAACGATACGCTACAAAGCTCGTACAATTTGAGAAAATACGCTATATGAAAACATATAATCTTATTAGCTGCTATATTTTCCCGATAAAAGGTGTGGATAATTATGATCGCGAAGTAATGTATGTCTTAAACCACTGCGCTTCATATTTCGGTGAATATTTGTCGAACTAATACATTTTTTTTTGCTTATTCATTTTTTTTCATGCTTGAGATTTCCCTTATAACAATGTAGGGGACCTGGGGACAATATAAAAAATTAGATTCCGTACTTTTTTTCACTATTTTGTTTTTCGCTTCACACTTTTTATACCTTAACTCTGCATCTCGTTTTGACAATTTCCGTAATTTTACGTATGTATCTAGGACTAACGGTTGCAAAAATAAAGATCTTGCAGGTTAAATTGGAACACGCTGGACGAAACCCTTTTCAAACTTTTCGTTAGAAAAAAAATACAAGTGTGCAACTACTATTACTCATTAGATATTTTTCTTTCGAAAAATGCTTTGCTTTGCTTTGCTTTAATAGTAAAAGATATAACTAAATGTGATACCATTTAGCAAAACTAACAACGACGCATTTTAAAAGTATGGTGATTTACCACGTTCCCAATGATAACACATTTGTTTAATAAATTGGTTCAGAAAAGCTTACACTAAATTTCAGTGGATTTTTTAGCCAATTATTTAATGTATTTTGTACACGCTAAGATCACTTTTCTCTTTCTCTTTTTGAGGTATGAGGCGGTGAGATTAACATATGACTTTTTAGTCGAAATGTTTTTCTTCGAGTTGCTTTATGACCAAAGGCTACCGCTAATTTTGCCTGTTAGCTACGGTTTCGCAAACATTTAAAAGAGTTTATGGAGCATACGCGGCTTTTATTTCTATAAACGTTATTAAAACTATTTTTTCTCCAGCTAAAAATTAAAGTTACTACCTTTTAGGAAAACATAAAAGCATTTTCTTCATACATAAATGCGAGAAATAAATATATTAGTATTTACTTTTTCCAAAGTTAACTTTTCATTGTTCTCATATAGATATTTCACTTTCTATACCTTGAAATGTCAAAAGTTGGCTTGAAAAGTATTCAACAAAATGTTTAGTTTTCTTCTGGTTAAAAAATGAACATCTGAATGGTGGAAATTTCCACCAAAATGACCAATAACACGCTTGATATATATTTTCCAAATAAAAAGGGAACGACAACGAATTTCATTCCACACATTACGTCACGTTCGCTTCGCCGGTCAGTTATGACCAAGTGCGCTCCTAACGTGCTCGCATTACGACTGCTGGAACGCTAAATGTCTTTCTTCTTTTTCGTTGGAACATTGCGAGCCGTTTATAACCACAGTGTAAGAAAGTTTTGTTTCGTGCAATTTATTGCACTTTTATCCTTTTTTGTTTGTTAGCACATATTAAGGAAATTCATCCTGAAATTATTTCACGTTCGATAGATAATACTCTCTTAATGAAATTCGTTGTGGGTGGATATGACGCTTGTGGTTTTATGTGAAGGTAATTGATTTTGCATCGGACATGAAATAAATAAAGTGAATTTTTATTAAGGTAGATTATTATGTAAGGAGAGTTTAAAGCATCAGTCTTTTTCGAAGCACAATAAACATTTGCTCTTCCAAACCAGAAATTTTTGATAAAAAATATTGGACAGTAGAGCTTCTCAATATGAGGCACTAAGGGGACTGGACAACTTGTCCTTTAAAGAGAGGTAGGTATCCCTTCTTCGAAGGAAGATGAATTGATGCATGCAGTGTATTTACTCAGCATAATTTAGTACTAAACGTTAAGCTATTAACAACTAAGATTAAAGTCTAAAATTATTTCATGTATAGTTACTTAGTAAAATTCAGAATTATTGAAACTTAAACAAATAAAAAAAATAATTTGAATTTTGACACCTGGAATTCAAATTATGGTTTTCGCAATCACGAGTGTATGTGTATGTAGGCGTGTGTGTTTGTGTCTGTGTGCAGGCATGAGTGTGTATGTGTATTTGTGTAGGTGTGTGTATGTAGGAGTGTGTGTAGGTGTGTGAGTATGTAGGTGTGTGTGTGCGCGTATGTAGGAGTATGTGTGTGTGTGTATGTAGGTGTATGTGTGTGTGTATTTGTGGGAGTGTGTGTGTAGGGGTGTGTGTGTGTAGGTGTGAAGGTGTGCGTATGTATGCGTGCGTGTGTAGGATATGGACGCAACCTGGAGACTTTTCTCGCTAGAGGAGCAGCATCGTGAGACCGGCAGATGGTGGTGCTGCAGAGAGAGGCGAGGGGGGAGGGAAATAAAATCATAGGAATTCAAAACAGTCAAATGAGAACAATAAGCAATGTGATTGCTCAAAAAAACTAGAAATTAAAATTTTAGGAGATTTTTGTTACTTATAATTTTGAATCAATGTGTTACATGGATGTTTGATGTCATATCATTTACAATGCAATACAATGAAAAAAGAAAGTGGGATCACCTTTCAAGTTAACTATACAATGCTTGTCATCGGCGGGCGGTGCATTATGTGTCGGTAGTCCATATGAAGAAATTGATGAGAGGAAAAAACATGAATTAAGGTCTCGGGAAGAATTTTAGTATACATATTTGTTTCTTTGCATGTAAATGTCAAGACATTGTTTTTATAGTAGTTTTTAATTAAGTTTTTATATTAGGAGAGTTTTAGACAACAGTCTTTCCAGAAACATAGAAAACGTTTACTTTTCCAAACAAGAAGTTTTTTGTTAAAATACTTTCTTTTTCTGTTGCTGAAATTGATAACTGGGGTAATTAGTGTGGTTGGGATAGGGAGGTGGTGGTGGTGATTACCCACTCCTGACGCTAAATAAAGCAGCTTTTCACAAGCAGATTTTTACCATTGAACTATCAAAAATGCCATTTTACATGATCTTTGGTTACGTAGAAAGGGAGGTTTGGGGCTCTCCTCTGAAAAAGTTTCGTAATTAAGGTCTTAAAAATTGCAGCCCTCCTTGTTTTACTTTTGGTTAAGGAATGGGATTCGGAACCATAGTACTGGAATTTAGGATACTTTGCAAAGGGTAATAAGTGCTAAAAATCAATTGCCCTCCAATTGAATAATTTTTTGATTCACCATTGCTTAATTTCAATATTTTACAAAGTCGATTCGTGAGATTCAAGTATTCAAGTATTACACGAAAATTATGATGAATGTTTATGATGCAGTAAAGAGCTGAAAATGCCATATTTAGAAATTTGGAGATAACTAGTACATGTAGATAAAAGAAAGTATCATGTGTTTCTGGCAAGAAAAAGTGATACCAAGGTGCGAAATATGAGTAAGGTCTGTAAAAAAATCATTAATATTCATTAAGAACGAGACATAACTTTTTGAGCGATTATGCGTTTAATTGCGAAAAATATTCGTATTAATGTCTGGGATTGGTATTTATTCTTAAAAGTGTTATTTTTTTAAAACTCATGTCTGGATCAGTTCAGTTCACTTTTTTTTCGATTTATAAATTTATCTATTTTGCTTTTCATTAGATTGACATGTTGTGTTTATAACCTATGCAGCGCTAGGCACAGCAGTTATTTTTTGGTTCGGAGTCAGCCAAAAAATTACGAAACTTTTAAGGAATAGAAAAGCGCAATGAAACACCAAGTGTGTAAAATAGAAAAGAGACAAAAAGATAACTGTATAATATGAATAAGAATAATATTTTCTCTTTCATGGGTATGAGGCAGTGAGAAGCAAAGATATTTAAGTGGGCATTTTCAAGTTTTGAGTAAAACGCCGGTTTCTAAAGCTTTCATTGAAATTTTTTTCAAAATCATGCTGTATGACAGTACCTACCAGGGCTACCAGTACCGTCTCTTGCCCTAAAGCAGAAGAGAGGTTCACCTATCATTGTACTGGTTATATACAAATTTTGAATTTTTTCACTTACATCTCCCTGCTTCATATTCTTATAACTTTGTAATCCTACTCCTCCGTTGATGTAGGATGCCAGTTACAAACTGGAGATTACCTTAGAGATAATGTGAGAATGGTTTTAAAATAATGACATGAGTTTTATAGTTTCTAATAATAACAAATTTTGTTAACTTTTTTAAAAACGTATTTTAAAACCTACTTTTTGAAACACTAAAAATCAATATTTAAAAACTAAATATCCACCGAAGGCAACTGCATATCATAAAAAGGTGAACTGCATAAAAAACGAGCTGCAGGAAAATGTCAACTGATTTTTTGAAAAAAAAATCTAAAATCACGTGATTTTTTCTTTCAAATAAAATTATATTTTAAGATTGTATAAGTTTTATTTTTTCTTATTTTCATTTGAAAACATTCGCAGTTAGTAGTTGCTTGGTAGTTAATGGTTTCATTTTTAAAACCCTTTTCCTGTTTTTTTTAAAAATATTTTTTACTGTTAAGACGATGAAGCGAGGGCAACGCTACGAAAAAAGCTAACTGAAGAACTCTCTTTCTTTAAAGATAGTTCCGGAATAGACACTAGCCATGTTTCAACTACTGAAAATCAAATCCTCTAGTGTTTATGTTCCACGTGGGTTTGGCATAAATTAAGATACACTCCCTGGCCAATGAATTAGGAACCCAAGATCAGTATTTTATTGGTTAACCTTTTGCACGAATAACTGCTCTGATTCGTTTGGGCATAGAGTCTACCTGCTTTGGGAGTGCCTTTACTTCTAGAGAATACCATGCATTGGCTATGCAACACTTTACATCGTGTAAATGAGATGCAAGAGGAGAGTGCTGTCGAATGGACTATATCCCACGCATTTTCTATAGGGATATGCGGTGGCGAGGGAAGGTGTTGGAAATCAGTCTGATGCTCAACGAATAAATTTTGAATAATTCTGGCACGATGTATAGTTAGTTGCATTATCGTCCATGAAGTATCCATCGACTTCAGGCTAAAAATTCAACATTGCAGGATGCACTTGATCTGCAAGTATATCTAGGTATCGCATGGCTGTTTGTTTACCCTCAAAGAACACCAGGGCACCACTTTCACGCCAGAAGTTTATTTCAAAGCTTTTTAATTCATTGGCCAGTGAGTGTAGCAGCCATTTGGACAGAAAACAAAAATACGGCAGCAAATAAATAGACGCAAACGTCTACTATTGAGTTTGAGTTTGTAGGTATATAGTCAGCGCTGAAACTTTAGAATGTTTTCAACGGAGGCATGAGATTTTCAATGAAAATTGCCTTTGACATCCAAATTCAAAAAAGGGCTCCAAAGAACACTTCTAGTCATGTTAGTTAACTCAGAGTAGAACCTTGAAGTGTCTGTATTCTAAATGGGTTTGGCAAAATTGAACTAAAAGTCAAAAATTCAAATGGACAACAACGCTGCAGCAAACAAACAGGTACAGCAAGCACCTCTAGTCATGTTACAATTACTGAGAGTAGAACCTTGAAATGTCTATTATAAACTGGGTTTGGCATAATTGAACTAAAAGTCAAAAAGTCAAATGGACAACAACACGGCAGCAAACAAACAGGCGCAGCAAGCACCTCTAGTCATGTTACAATTACTGAGAGTAGAACCTTGAAGTGTCTATACTATAAATGGGTTAGGCATAATTGAACTAGATGCCAAATGGACAACAGCACGACAGCAAACACACAGACCCGTCCGGCAACTATTGCATTGAGTTTGCAGAATAACAGTCAGTAATCGCACATCAGAATAGTATTGTTAATTGTTTTCTTTATGGTCATTTGAACGAACATGCACGAAAATTTTGATGAAAATGGACTTTGACATCGATTTCATTTTTCTCTAGGAGCATTTTTTCGATCGAGAAAAAAAGTCGCCATTTTATTTTTTTCTTTCCAGAAGAAATAAATAAAACGGAAAAATGAGTTTCGCCTGGTATTGACAAAAGTTGCCCGCTGCCACCATTAATCTTTACAACACCAGGTCCAAAGATTAAACGTCTGGGGTAAAGGTGCGGAAGAACGATTTTGGAAACCAGAGAAACACAATAACAGAATTAAGAACATTTTGCTTTAAAATAATAATGTTAATGCTTTTCAGCTAAACTTTAAAGCATGACATTTGTCATACAGTTATTAATATTATTAGTTAGAACAGTAGAGTTCAGATTTTTTAAAACAAATTAGTGGCTTATGGCAGACTATCGGAAATGTGGAACGGCGAAAATTCTGGATTATTTACTTTTTAAGTTACCCCAGCTTGATAATATATTCTAGTTATTTGCCTTGTTTGTCATTATGATTTTATGCTTAATTATTTCGGTATTTACATTAACTGATAGTTTTCCTGTCACTCCTTTTTTAGTCCTTGTTCTATTTCAATAATTAATTCGTAACATCCGTTCCATTGTAATCTTTAATCGAATTTTGCATATTTCCTTTTCTAGGCTGATGTCTGTTTTTTTTTTTTTAAATCTATATGATATTATTAATATTATCTATGCTTCTAGTTCCACGTTCTACGTTCTAGCATTAAATGTATTAATATTATATGTTTTTTTATACATTTTTCGGTGAAAAGCTTTTTAAATATGTTGTTAAATCGTCAAAACAAATAAGCACGTGCGTAAAATATGGCAGCTCTTGTTACTTTTTTAAGTGAATAAATATTTTAATGCATCAAAAGTCACAAATAAAGGAATGAGACATAACAAATATTTTACCATAAACGTGCATTTAAAAACTTTTTCTTAGTAATTTTTAGAAATACAAAAAGTGCATGGAAATTGATGAAATACTTCTAGTAAAGAAGAATTTTTCTTTGTTACTTAAACAAAAATCCGTCAATATAATACTAAACTAAAACCTGTAAAGTCGATCACCCTTGTAAGTTGACCATTTGTCTAAGTTTGCCCGTTTTTGTCAGGTACGGAATAAGTCTTATCTTATATAATGAAGAAAGACCTTTGTAACTTGACTGCCTACAAGGTAGGAATAGTGGATAGACAGGTGGTTAGCTCTACCCTTACCAACTGTCTATCTTAACCACTAATGTACACACAGACTTTGATTTGGAGTACTGTAGAAAATCTTTTGTAAATTGGAGACTTGGATGAAGCATTAAATTGTACTAAAAGTGTTGAATCAGTTATGCCTCTAATAAGCAACCAGATATTTTAGAAAAGACTGGATATTTAAGCTTCCAATGAAAAACATTGGGCTAATGTTAAGTCCCAGAAAATGAGTCAAACTTCAATAAGGAGCTATTTTGTTGAAAAGTAGTGGTTACAAACGTGCAAGGAAAAAAACCGTAGAATTTTAAGTCATTTTTGACTGGTTATGAAATTTTAGGAATTGTTAATATCAAGTAAGTAGTTTCTCATAAACAATTAAACTTTTTTTTTGATCGATTTACAATTTTTTAAAAATTTGTATGATACGTCGTCATTCTTGTAAATAATTTCTAAAAATATTTAAATAATATTTGTATTTATTGTTTTAAAGCAATATTAAGCAATGGAAGTGCGTTTAAAGTATTTCAAATAGTTAAAAAAATAATGCATGGTTTAAGAAATGACAAAAAAAAAAGTTTTTATTACCACTCTTTATAAGTTAACCACCAAAGTACTGCACCGCAAGTGGTCAACTAATGCAGTTTTCACTGGATCAGAAAGTTTCTTGAAATGAATAACTGTCGGCTTCGGCTGGTGTCGCGAAATCAGCCAAAAAAGAATAGAAGGTCTTACCTCATCACATTCGTCGTCCATTGCCCGATGGCGGCTAACTGCTGCCCCGCTAGGTTGCTTTGAAGTTAACTGCAAAAACTACTCATATACAGGCATTCCGCGTATAACACGGTACTTTACTACACGGTTTGGATATTACATAGTACGAGATTCAAATTTAATACTTTATGGTTTTGATATAACACGACTGTTATCTTTAAAAAGTATGGAATTTCATTTTTGCTTAATACATTCCGCTAATGTTTGATAAGAACTCTAAAAAGTTTTTACTTTGTTTTAATGAAACTTGGTTTCGATATAACACGGTACACATACCTTGATTCACATTATTTCTAAGTCTTGTAAAACATGATTTTGATATAACACGAAACACGGTTTAGTACAACACGATACATATTGGCATAATTTTTACTATGTACATGATTAATATTAGTGTAAAAAATAAGTTAAAAAGTTATTTTTAAAAAAATCTCGTAAACCACGGTTTCGATACTAAACGGAACAAATTAACCGTGCTATACGAGGGACGCCTGTAATCAAGGGATTGTTCCATAAGTGTTGTAGAAAGTGTTCTAAAAGAAGGAGCATGTGCCAGTGCTCAAACACTGTTTTCAAAAGCTTTCCTAAAAGTGTTACAAAAATGTGCTGAGCCAAATAAGTGTTCTGAGAAGTGTTTTGAAAGTGGTTTCAAAAAGCTTGCTTTAAAGTGTTCTAAACGAGCTGATGTGTGCCTCATATGACTTCTTTTTACTCCAATTTAATGTCGTTTTCCCAATATTGGTAATTTTAATGTGGTTCAATAGTTTGCTCTCTAAATATCACCAACAGTGGCCAAATTAAAACCAGATTTTAAAAAAAGTCGCCAAATTTGTCGCCATGTTGGCGATAAAACTTGGCGACCAAAAGACTGGCGATATATCGCCAACTGTCCGCCAAATTGTAACACCACTTGAGTTTACATCGAAATTAACAATGATTTCCCCCCAAAAAGGGACAAAAGGCCCCCTTAAAAACACCCGAATTCAACCAAAAAGGGAGGTGCACAACTAGAACTCACTAGGAGTCCACGCACCAAATTTCAACTTTCTAGGACATACCGTTCTTGAGTTATGCGACATACATACGCACATACATACGTACATACAGACGTCACGAGAAAACTCGTTGTAACAAACTCGGGAATCGTCAAAATGGATATTTCGTGTGTCTATACGTTCTTAGGCCCTTATCTACGTGTGGTCGAGTCGAAAAAAAAACACTTAACATTCATTCGGGGGTAAGCAAAATGGAAATGAAGGTCGATTTTTGAGTGAAAATTTTTTTGATAATACAATACTTTCTTTTTTGTAAAAGGAAGTGAAAAGGGCTCAAGTGTCCGTGCTCAAAAAGGGTCTAAAGATTTGCATTGAACTCATTGCATTCATTCTGCTTTTCTTAAACGTTGCCGGAAAAATAATGTACGCAAAACGTTTGAAGTAGCTAAATATATCATTTTCTTCCAGATTACAGTATGCTGATTAATTCATTTTGTTTCACTTTACGTAAAATGTCTCCCTAATCAAATAATCAAAATAATTCTAAAAAATCCTCTTTATAAAAAGCCAGTGCTAGAAATCTTTCAAAGATCCTAAACTATAACCAAACAAACCTGTATACTCTTGAATAGTTCTCTAACTTTGAAATATCTTCAAGGATATTCAGTAAAAGATAACAGAGTAGAAAAAAAGTTTTGAAGAATACCCAAACTTATATTTACAGTAGTTCTCTTCGACTTTGTATAAATAAACCCGACGATATTTTATTTAACGTCTCCTTTTATTGATCTTCTTCCTTTTATGTGCGAATTCGGAACATTCGAATTTCCTAAACTCCCCGATTCTCTCATTTGCATGCAAAAAGAACGGTGTCTGGGCGACAGTCCTTTTTGTCTTGCTTGAATCACATAACAGAATAAATCTTAAGTATCTGAAGCAGTGACAATGATGCGTCGGTCTCGGAGATTTCTATTTGTGGTGAGAATCTGAGGGGATTCTGGCAAAGTCTTACCACCTTTTGTTGTTTGGAGAAGAAAAGAAGATTTCTTCAACTCTGTACACAAGCGTAGTTTGTTTCGGCAGTCAAGTGCTGAAAGATAGAATTTGTTTTGCGTTGTAAGGTGTTTTTGTATTTTCGTGATAAATTATTCTCACCTCTTTGTATGTGTGTGTGTGTGCAGTAGTTTATTGCATATTTTACTACCACTAGAGTGAAATATCATTACTACGAATTTCAAGGGAATGGAAATTTTGTTCCTCGAAACGGGGATTTCGTTCTACTGGAAGTCAAGCACATTAGCGGTAGTTAAACTGGAGCTAAAAATTTATTTGTTGTAAACGAATGTTTCATTGTATTGGTATTCGTTGTAACGAGATTTCACTGTGTATGAATACTGTGAAATCCTGTTACAGCGAATACCAGAAAAACACATTCGGATGACACACAGAGAGGCAGACATTTAATCAAAATGATCGAAATGGACTCAGCACACCTCAAGAAGTACAAACCCGTCAAAACTCGAAATTCGAAAACTTTCACAAAACTAATACTTTTTTCTTTGTAGATATAGAAGGAAGTAAAAATGAGATACCACACATGAATTTGATTGAAATTTGAATGGAATATTATAAAATAAGAATAAAAGAAATATGATTTACTTCAAAACTCGCTCAATCTAACATATTTTTGTCAGTTAGTAATAATATAATACAGTACATTCTAAAAGGAAAATAAAAATGACGTCGCACACCAACTGTTTTTCAAATTAAAAAAAAAAAAATCCATAGCAAAAAGGAAGCAAAGCAAAGCAGCAGAGCAAAACATGAGACAGTGAGAAGCAAACTTGCCCCAAAACAGAGGAGTGGTTGACCTGCCATTTGAACTCGTTATCTCCAAATTTTTAATTTTGGCACTTACATCCCTTTGCTTCTCACTGCCACAAATAATCTTTTTGTCTCTGCTGCAAAATTTTTAAATATGGGTTTAGCCGATTTAGATGTTAAACGCTTCAGTTATAAATGTAGACTTGAACCACAGTTGCTTTGATATGCTCAAACACTTGCAAGATTTTTGACAAGAGTAATAAATGGGAGAAGTTAATGCGAATTATACAAATGTTTACAAAACATTCAAGTAATCTCTGACAACCCGTCTATCGAGTTCATTGACATTCCTCCTTTTAAAAAGAAGCCAAACTCAAACTTAAGAACTTGTGTCATTTGTAAGAGAAGCAGTGTCGCAACTCCCAAAGAGGATTAGCGTCCACTAAATCATTCATTTGTAGATCTCGTCTTTTGAATCATTAATCAAACTTGACTGGTTGAGCAATCAATCCTTGTGAAATAAAACTCAGTTTGCTCAACGCAATTAACTTACGGCTCTTTAATCCTTCTCAGCTCTTCATGAACAAATTTAACCGTCCAATTAAAGGATTTTCTGGACGAAGTCTCATTAATTAAATCAAGAAACTTTTCACGGATGATGCTAGAAGTAACTTGAAAATATTTTTCAGCCTTCTTTTAGTCTTTATAGGCTAAACTTTTCTTTTACGTCAGTAGTTCATTTTAAAACTACATTTTGTTTAATTCTTTGTTGGGTGCAAATTTCTTCAAAGTATCATATCATGAAAGTAAAAGGCGGGATAGTTGATGATTGTAAAAGTGAGAAATGCTCTTTGTAATACTTTGTTTAGGAGAGGATGGTAATTAACATAAAAGAATAATAAAGCATTAAATAAACAAGCATAAATTGAAATTATTTTTTAAAGCAGTTTTTGCCTTTAACTGTGATATACTGATAAAACTTAGCTAAAAATGATCACAGGCACATTTTTACTTTAAAATGATGTGTAAATATGTGGGTCCTCAGTTGTCCCGAACTTAGCTTGTAACTAGTAGTGGATGGCATATACATCAAACTGTGAAACAAAATTACTCAATACTTCTTAGGCAAAATTTTTATTTTAGAAATAATGATTCATACGAAACTAAAATCAATTTAGTGCCCTTCTTTCCCCCATTTTTTTTTTAAAATACTAATACCCAATGTTATTCAAACTACATACCGCCGTAATAATTATCAACTTCATAAAGAAACTAACTTTCAGAAGATGAAATGGAAGATGGCAGTGAAAGTTAAAATGTGTACTATTCTGATTTTTAATATTAAGAATGCCTGCCTACTTTCTATTTCAAAAAAAGCGTAACAAAACTTTCAAATGCAACATTTTAAGAATTCCAACTACTTGTTTTTTCTTCATTATCTACGATGATAAATTTGAATTTAAATGTAAAGCTCAAAAATACTCTGGTCTAAGCTTTTGAGACTCATTTTTCATGCATGAAAGAATCTTGTAGATGCTTTAAAAATACCTCAGCAATGATTCATATAATACAGGAGTTTCCAAACTTTTATATTTTGCATCTTTGAAGAATTAATTATTTTCACGGCACCCCAGGCTATCTGTATTATGTACATGTGTATATATAAATATTAAAACCATAGACACTTTGCGGCACCCCTGGCCTTTATTTGCGGTACCCCAGGACGCTGCGGCATCCTCTTTGGAAACCCCTGATATATCAGTTTTTTTTGTCGTGTCCAGCAAATCGTACGTGAACCTACATAAAAGTTCCTTTAAAGTAAGTGAACTTGAAAAATTATAACTTCAATCGCATTGTTTACTAGCTAAAATGAGTTGGCTAAAAACATAATCAAACTTTGTTCACTCAATTGTTTCAAAAAGTTTATCAATGTAAAAATGTCTGGCTCATATTCACACCACTCCTGTCAAACAAAATCCGGTCTCATAAATAAATTTCATCCGATCATAAGAATCTTTCTTCGGCACTCCCTTCCGTTCGCAACCGTAACTTGTTCGCAATCAATTGAGGAAAGAGATCTTGAGTGGTCTCTGGAGCAGTCTTCAAGTGGCGTTCTCAAGCACTCTTGCGACTCTGGCATCGAGATAACTCCGATGACAAGGAGGAGAGCCCGAGATTGTGTGAACAAAGGCGGTGTTTGCGTACCAGATTGAAATCTTTCGAGACATTGGTGTTTATTTTCATGCAGAAGTTCTTTCGACGGATGTGTCCAATGGGGGAGCTGGAAGACGATTAGCGGTAAATATGATTTAAACTATGCTTTATTCGTCTCTCGCAGATCCAGAAAGTTGGACTTATGGGTAGGGGTAGGGCTGCGAAGTTGGAGTCAAAGAATCGGAGTTGGACTGATTTTGGGGTAAAGGAGTCGAGAGTGGAAGGTTTAAAGTTGGAATCGGTCGCTTTCTCTCAAAGTTCGCAACTCTGCCAGTGCTTGCAGAGTCAGACTCGAACTGGTTTTGGGGTAAAGGAATTGGAGTCGGAGTCAGAGATGGAACTGGAGTCATTTGTTTTCCCTCCGACATCGCAGCGTTGGGTAGGAAAGAGTTGGGAGGACTGAGACAGTTGCAGTTAGGCTTCAATAATATGTGAAAAATCATTTATGACTTGTCCAGATATAGCACACTAAAAAAAAAAACCGAAACATTACTGGATACTTCGGTGGAACGTTTCGCAGGTTTCCCCTATTTCCCCATAAACTCGTTTAATCTTCGGGCAAAAGTTTCCTGAATTGCTACAATGCAGACTTTCCACTGTTAAGAAAAATATTTTTAGCTATCAGTTTAAAGATTGAATGAGCGTGTTTATTAAGTTTGATTACGGCCCGTCCAGGTTGAATATTCCCCTAATATTAGCAAATAAGGAGCTGCAGCTTTGCAAGGTAGAAATTGCAGGCAAGGAAGATGCTTGGCTCTTACTTGCACTTCTCGCATAGCTTAAACATGGTTGCTGTAATGCTTCTGGAGCTTTCTTGGTAAGTCAGGAAGGCTCTGATCAAGTTCATTAAACCTAATTATTTTTTCTAGAAGGTTTCCGAGACATGCTTAACTGACTGGCTTTAACAGGGGAGATTTCCCAGTTCTTCAGAAAGTTTCAGAAAGGTTACTGACTTAGCGGAAAACGTTCCTGGTTTTTGCAAGATATACTACTGGCTGAATTCGGGCACCTCACCTGCCAGTTTTTTTCCAGGAACATTTCTGAATTGTTTTTAAAGTGCAGCTTAGAACCAAGAAAGAGGCTAAAGCTGCTGCACAGAAAAAATTTCGAAGCGTCGTAGCTTCCAGCAGTAGGATGTCCCAGATTTACACCAGTTTCCTGTTATAAACAAGTATTTTCGGGAAAAGTTTTCTAAATTGTTAAATTTCATAAACGTAGGCTTCTCACTAATGTGAAAAGTAATTTTAGCTATCAGTGTGAAAATATGTGCACCTGCTTTTGTTAAGTGTTTCGCCTGCAGTTTTATTATAGTCCTTCCAGATTGACTAAACCCCTAACAAGAGGGCAACACGCGGCATCTAGACACCGTACATTTGAAAGAATTGCAGACAAATAAGGTATTTCGTATTTGTTAACAATTCTGTACTAACTTCGGCCATATTTGCAAAATGTTCTAGAAGCTTTCAGGAAGGTGCCAAGTTATTACTGTATACATACATAAGTTCTCTTAGAAAGTTTTCGATGTATAGAGGGAACGATGACTGACTTTCACTGGGAAGGTTTTATGAATTCTCCTAGTATATTCCTGGTTGATTTCAGGATTGTTATAGATTTTTTGCGAGAAATGTTTTTTTCTCTCCAAATATATGTAATATGAACAAGTCTAAGTTTTTTTGGAAAGTTCCTGATTTATTCCAAAAGCATGATTGGCTTTGATTGGGAAGGTTTCTGAATTCTTCCAAAAAGGTTCCAGGTTAATTTCAGGAAGAATACTGCCTTTTAGTGGAAAACTTTTCTGTTTTGCCACATGTTTCACTGGCAAAAATTTGGCGCCCAAACTACCCATATTTTCCAGGAACGTTTCTGAACTTTTTTTAAGAGTGTTATCAACGTCTGTGCATAGAGGATTCATTGCGTGGCCTACTCGGTCACTAGATTTCACACTTTTGTTTTAATTCATAAGGGGTTACTTCAAAAATTTCATTTGTGAAAATTACTTGACCTGGTACAGTGTAATTCAAGTAGAGTATCACAGCTGCAATAGGGTTGTTTCCTTCAGTCAAAAGTAACACTTTTAGTCACTGAAATTGATAGAAAAAGCGAAAAAAAAAATAACATGGACCCAGAAAATACTTTTATTTTACCAACAGTTATTTTTTAATTATTTTTTTAAAATGTCCGACTTTTCAAACAACCCCTGATCTTGATTACGTCACAAATGATGCCCTTTGACGCATCTTTCTACCGCATTTCAATGTTATAATAATCAAGAAGCGAATTAAAATTGCGCTCTACTCTTGCTATCAACCATATAGTTGCCAATACACGTGAGTAAAGATGTAAATTTAATATTTTGCTTTGTGAATGGCAACACTGAATGGCATTTTATCATTTGTGATGTTATCGGCAGAAGCTTAAACAATGAAAGCGTACCAATTTAAGTATTTTCTTTTTAAATATTAAACTTAAACAAATGGTTTAAAAAATTGGTCAGATCCTATGTTTTTAAGCATGCTCTTTCAGAAAAAATACTTTTAAAATTTTGGAAACGACCAATTTTACTTATTATTCCAAAACTATTCGCATGCAAGGAATAAAATACAGGATGTACTAATTTCAAACACCCTATTTTAAAGTTGTCTAGCGACGGAACTATTGCGCAGACATGAACGAAATATTGCGTGAAGCATGATGAAGGAATGTTAATTTGTTTGAGCGAATAATCCTTATACATATACTAGCCAATGATCAAGTAACGCGCGTGTTTCAACAATGAAACTCGTGCCACGGGATGATTATTTGATAATATGTTTTGGTAATGTTTAAAACGCAGGGAAATAAGGCTTTATTGTGACTATGCTGAACTCGATCCGGTAACTTAACTGTTTTGCTGGTAAGACTGTGTCATTTCAGGAGTACGAAGAACAATGAACGCTACCTACTGGAGTTTAAGGTTAATGCACTGGAATTAGGGTTACAATTTCAACCATCAAAATATCACCAAACAGGCAATGACTACGTTCAAATGTAGAAGCAATTTTCACCCGTCATACCTTGACGGACAACTTTCTAGTAATAATAATCAAATAATCCTTATATATTATTTCTGTAGCCTGTTTTTGGTTTCTACGCCAAATTTCCCTCAATTCTTGATCGATTTCTTTGATTTACGGCTTATTTTATAGCTTATGGTGCTGGCTACTGACGAAAAATAGACCCAAGGTCTGAAAATTGTTTCTTTTAACCGAAAAACCTGTTTTAAAGAACCAGAATAAGGTTTTCGGTCAAACTTATAACTTTAATTTGCGCTATGACCGACAGAGCTGAGTAGCTTGATCGGCAGAGCGTTCTCTTCGTAACCAGAAGATTACGTGTTCGGACCCACGTCCGAACAATCTGCAACAAAAAAATTAGAGAAATATCGCGCATTACATGAACACTGTATTAAATGAATAACAACTATGAGGGAATAGAATAAATGAGAAGGAAATGCTCCTTGCTGATATGAAAACATTCAGTGATTTTGTGCTAAATTACTTCGAAATTGCACGTGTTTTTTTTTTTTTTGTTTTTTTGAAGCTTCGGCTCTGGAAAGAAAATTAAAGCATAATGTAAGCGAAAATATAAGTAACAGGTTTAAGATTTCAGACTACAATAGAATTGTTTTTTGTTCAGAAAAAAAATAATAAATCGTATATTGAAATATATATTCTTCTAATGAGTTTTTGACTCTTTGTACAAATAAATAAAATACTACCTCAATTTGAAGGGTAAAATATATATTTTTTCTTCTTTTTGCTAAAAAACAAATAGCTTATCATTTTTACTACATTCGAAAGCATAGTTCAATTTATTTTGTATTTTAACCGTGCTGTTAAATGATGAACACGTGCTGCCATCTAAGTTATAACGGTTTAAGCAGCCTGCGATAACAAATTGTAAAATTTTTCAAAAATAAAAACATTTTTCTTCAATATCTTATCTTATATATTAATCCCCTCTCATTTTAAAACTTATCAGGCTGGCCAATGACGAAAAAAAGACTTACGGTCGAAAATTCAAGTTTTCGAAATCGCCTCTTGCTGTTTCAAAACCTTGATGCTGCCTGTAGTTCTTATGCATTTTTTAAAGCAAAGTTCTAATGCAGTTTTCCATTTTTTACGTCGCTTTCGGCAAAAAAAAAAAAAAAAAAAATAGCCTGTGTGTGTGTGTGTTTATATTTTAATAAAGCTTAACAGCACTGGACTTAGTTGTTCGGTTTAATTGATAAGTTTTTTTCGGTAGAGCGTTCGGCTATAAACTATCTGAACTTCGGGCAAGCTTGGGCTGTCCGACATAATATCAAATTTAATTAGTATTACGCATTACATGTGCTCATAACATACACACCTAATAAAATAAATGCAGTGGGAATGCTACTTGGTGTTTCGACTCCTTTATGCAGGCTACAGTTATCATTCGGATAAGTTGACTGTTAATCGAAGGGTGTTCTTCCTTTTTTTAAAGCTTTGACTTCATCCAGACCACTAAGCATAATGTACGAACAAAAAATTATTAGATTTACCTCAAGGGAATCCTTTTTGTGCAGAAAAACATTTTCATTGTAAGCTGAAATGTAGATTTTTCAAATAATAGTGTTCAACCTTTTGTACAAATGAAAAAAAAAAAAAAAAAAAAATACGCCGGCCAAATTGAAACTACGAGTTTCACCCAGTAAACCTTACTTTTTTATTCGCGCGAATGCGATATAAAACATTAAAATTATTATCAACAACAGACTCAGTGCAACTGGTTTCGGTTTTGAATTTTAAGTGTTCGATTAAAAGAAAAACAAGTGCGGGCATTTAAGCCGTATAGGTTTAAGAAGCCTGCTATGGGAAATTGTTAAAATTTCAAAAATAAAAACACTTATTTTTTCAATCGAATTTACTACTACTCTAGAATGTTTGTTTCAATTGCTACGTGAGATATTCGTCATTCTTTAATCAAATTCCATGTTATACGAATAATTTTGAGTCGTATCATGCTGCCTAATGACAAAACATAGACGCATAATCTGATTAATTTTTTTCGGCAAAAAGCTTTTTTGCTGTTTTTTACTACGCATTCCTTCAATGAATAGCATTCGAAAAGGAAGGCGCAATGCTAGGTTTGTTGGAGCGTCGTGCTGTTAATCAGAATGGCGCCAATTCGAATCCGTGCCAATAAATATCTCTTTAATGTTTCTTTTTTTCCCGTCAGATGCTCACATGGGCAGGACTGTATTTGCCACAACCTGTTTTTTCACATGCACAATTACTGCTTTTTCACAAGTCCCTACTCAGCCACACTTTTAATGATATTTATGTTTGCATTGAAATTACGTAAAACCAAAAGGTGAGCGATGATCAAATTATCACAACGTTATCTTTAACGAGGTTTTGTTACCGATGTCTTTAAATTACATGCCTTTTTTTGTGCGCTTACTTTTTCCGTGTACTTTTTTTCGGTTCTTTTTCATAAAGTTCTTTCTTTGAAATTTTTAAAGAACGAAATGCCTTATGAAACGATTTGAAGAACAGTGCGGAGTTCCGCACGGGTCATCTAGTAATAATATAAATAGGATTAAATTTCGCCACCAGAGGGCGCTCTTTTGTGGGTTACGCATTTGCTATGCGTTTAAAATGGTTTAAACAAATCTTGCAACAAAGCATGTTCAACATGACGAACATTATTTTCGGAAACTTTCTAGAATCGTGAGATAGCATGTTTTGATACAGTTGATCGCAGTGTGATACAGTGTGAAGCGCTACTAACATGTTGTGATATGCTGTATTTAAGATCAGGTAAATTTCTAGTGTTATCAGGATTTACAATATGTTTCAAATGCCTCCAAAGTTAAAAGTCACATAGATCGAAGTTTGATGATCAGGAAGTAATGTATTTCATTAAAAATGCCCTCCGGTGGCGACATTTTGAATTAATTGTTTGTTCTTCATAAGATAAGATAAGATAAAATTTATTAACAAACAAAATACACATACATAACAGTAAGCAAAATTAAAAAAAGTAAAGTTAAAAAACTTACAAATTATAAAACATAAATTACAAACTTCATAACAAAACATTAAGAAAATCTTAACTATAGTTCAACACGAGTTAGTATTAAATTCAACACTAAAGAGCGCCAAAGGCACTGTCCGCAGTGTTTTTTAATTGATTTAGTATGGAGTACAAACACAAATATGTATTAACAGAAATATTTACAAATTAATTTTACACAAGTAGTAAAAATTTTACACAGAACAATTATTGGACTGTTTGACTCCAGAAAAAAAAAAAAAAAACACAATAACTCGCATTGAAACATTCAATAGTATAAAAATTACAATACAAAATCCCCCCCCCCCCCGGTTAGCAAGTCAGTATATTTTATCAGCTAAAAGTTAATTGTTGATAGAATGTCATTATTTTGTATATATTCATTGACCCCTTGTTTATATTTTTTAAAGTTCTTCTCATTCCTAACAACTTCCGTTAGTTCATTAAACAGCCGCGGTGCCAAGTAAAAGAATTGTTTTTTAATAATCGTTTTATTTGGTTTTATAACTTTATATTGTTTACCTGAAATTCGAGTATTATATTGTTTTTCATTAATTTCAAACCAGTTATTGTTGTTATGCAAAAAATACAATATTCTCTGTGCATATATTTCTCTGATATTATAGATATTCTTTGACTTTTGTAAATCGTTAGTATCGTTTTTATTAAGTTCTTGTTTAGCTCCATAAATTATTTTCAATATTTTTGCATAAGTTCTATTTAAATTGGTAAGATTTGTTTCATAATCGCCTCCCCATGCACAAATACCATACGTAATTATTGAGTTAATCCAAGCATAAAATAAACATCTAAGAAACTTTTTCCCAACTATATTTCTCAATAGATAGAGCCAATGTATTCTACCTCTTAATTTTTTCACAAGTTTATCAGTATGGCATTTCCATTTTAAATTTTCACTAAAAGTTATACCTAAATAATTTCTATTTTCGACTCTTTCTATGGTAGGGCAGTTACAGTTATTTGTGCAGTCACATGTTGGTTCGTGATATTTTATGCCTAAATCAATTTTATTAATTCCATTCTTTTTTAAATCAAACTTTATGTATTTTGTTTTATTTATATTAAGAGATAACATATTGTCAGTTAACCATTTATTTATAGCAGTTAAATCAAGTTCCATTTTGTTTTTTATATCATTAATGCTCTTTGCAGAATATGTTAATGCTGTATCATCTGCATATAGAGTAATTGTACCGTATAATTTAATGTATGACATGTCATTAATATATATTAAAAAAAGTAATGGACCTAAAATTGATCCCTGAGGGACTCCCGTTTTTGTTGTTTTATATTTGCTTATACAGTTATTTAGTTTTGTTGCTTGTTTTCTGTCCGTGAGATAGGATAATATCCATTTGTAAGGTATTCCTCTTATTCCAACATTGTATAACTTTTTTATCAAAATCTTTATGCTTACACTGTCAAATGCTTTACGTAAATCCAAGAATACTGCTGAAGTTTCATAGTTTTCGTTAATGTTCGCATAAATTTCACCTGCTAATTTTAATACAGCTTTAATACAGCTTTTTTCACTCATGCGAATTTCCATTCCTTTATTATATTCTACACAAAATTTCATCAATTTCTGAACAATAGTTTCGTTGCTGGGCTACTTTAAAGTAGTGCAGGGGCGGAAACTGGGGGAGGATTATGGGGGTCATGACCCTTCCTAAACCATCGATATATGATACATCCAAAAAACATTGCGTTCAAACAATTTATGAATAAAATGTAAGCAATTGCAGTAATCTTATTAATAGATAATTTTTTTTTAAGTTAATCTTATAATAATTAAAAACTAAGCGCATCTATGCATGTATCTATGTATCTGTGTCTGAGTTACTTCTCCCAAACGCAAGTAAACTGCCCATCGAACCTGGTATCGATTGATTCGTAATTTTCCCGCCTTTATGTTTAGCAAATTAACATAATCCTCCGATAATACTTAGTTGATATATCATTTAAAAACTATTAATTATGATACTTATATTTTAACATAAAATCCTTATTTTTCGAAGGCTTTCCTCCATTCAAATTATTATTCAGTGTCTCACCTCAAATTTCCGTAACAATGCTTTTATTAAAATTTATCGCGTGAGGAAAATCATTGAGGCGAAATATCTGTTGCCATTTTTTTCTCGAATGGGAACAAGTAAAGTTCTGACTTTTGTTTTAGAGGCTCTTCCTGTAATCGGGGAATTTAAAATGTTTACGTTTTGGTTATTTTTCCGCTATCTGCCGCAAAATTTTACTGACTTTTTTTTTGTTCAAGCCGGATTGTTGAACACGCGTCACTTGACGTAACTTTTATTTTCGTGGTAGACCGTGCAAAGCTGGGCGACGCAGCTAGTATTTGAAATACTACTCATTTTAATTGCTTTTGGAACAATATTTACGTTTTTGAACTATTGGGTGCACTATTTGATTGGCCGATTTGGTAATTTTTATTGACTCTCAAACTGTTTCAGAAATTTTTCGTACCCAGGGGAGAAGGCAGGGGTCAGTCCTTATTATGACCCCCCCCCTGAATCCATTCCTGAAGTAGGGTCACTTGATTATGGACACCTTGTAAAGCTTTGCTTGGGCGTACTTACTTTTATCATTCTAAGATTGAAATCTGTTTGTGTTTTTAGACAAACTTTTAAGTGAACAATAAAATTTTATTCCTAGTTTTTTTTCCTAAATTATTTTGCTTCATAATTATCTGTCACTTTGTAGTTAAATTATAATTAATTCATCCGTTACCCTTCTCGCGAGACGTAAAATACATTTTTTTAAAATTCCATTTCATTCTTATATAATCTCAAGAAATTTTACTTTCATCCCAATCGATTGTGAGAAATCTGAAGTAGTCTTTCAAGTGATACTTCTTGCGACGTAGGAATAAGAATCTGGTGCACGTAGAAGTGCCTGTGCATAAGAGAGTTAAATCTTTTGAGTAAACGGAGGAAGAGGATTGGTTTTGAGATTTATTCTAAGCAAAGCATTTCGAAGTTTGCCCATCTAAATGTGTGACTATCAATGAACAGTTCTCGAATCAACTGGATTTAGTGAAGTAAATCACAACTGATATACCTTTCACATTTATAGCAAATCGTATTACTTACTTTATCGGTACCTTGGATCAACAACAACCAATGTCAGATTTTGATAAATTTAGTTAATGATAGAAATCTGTGCACGACAACAAATAGTGTCAGCAACAAGCAATTTCACATTTGGACAAAATGAACTTTGTAATGGATGTCTGTCTACAAAGTAGAAGAAGTTTCGATGCAACAACAATCAATGTGGTGCAGCACCTTGGTATTGAGCTATAGGGAACACATTTACTCAAAACTCTTAATCTTTAAGCAGTAAGTTACCTCCCCTAAGCCTGGGCTAAGACCAGAACTACGAGCTACATACCAACAGCCCCGTTATCGCGTCCAGAGACAGCAGTTTCGTCGTCTCTCTTAATCTTTGTCTTTCCAACAAATAGTGTATTTTCATTTTTAGTAAAACAACAATTTAGTAAAATATTATACTTTTAGTTCAGGTATAATTAAAAAAACTTAACTACCTTATATGTACGTTTCTAATGTAGTATGAGACAAAATCTCTTGAATGGGTTCAAAATTTCACGGAGCTGGGACAAGAAAATTAACAAAGAAAGAATTTTTTTTTAAATTTTTTATGATCGTGCTTTTTGCAAAATTGATATTTTCAAAGTAAAATAATCTGATGTGGTTGGTTTGCAGTAAGTTTTGAATACGTTGGACTCCACGTAGACAAACATGTGTCTGACTCTTAAGTACTCTTGAATAACTGATCTTTTAAGTTGGCACTTTAAACTTGTTTTCTCTAATCGATTGCATTTGGATAGCTGGCATAAAAATTCCAAATACTTCTTGATAAAATATCCTAGTATATTTTATGGAGAATGACTAATATTCACATCTTTTTACGGTTTAAAAACCTATGATTTCTGCCGGAATCGCTTCATTGAAGTGTTTAAGTTGTTAAAGGTATGTTAATTTCTAAACAAAGTTTTACACATTTGGATGGGAAACTTTTTCTCATTTGCACATTGAATGGTAGAAACCTAGAAACTGTTGTGCAACTTTGTGCGAAAAGTTTTCAGAGGTTTTCTTATTTCAAAACAAAAATTTTGTTATTAGGTTTCGTTTTGCTTAAGTACACATTGTGGACGTAATTTTTAAATGTTATCAGAAATCTTCTTCTTTATCTATAAAACCCAGTTCATCTCCAATATATTTACATAATACTTTGATGTTTTTTTACTCAGTACCTTTTATTCTCATACATTTTCTTGGTGGTTTCTTTCCCTTTTACTTCAAAAGTAAGTGTTTACATGTATTACCATTTTTTGAAATGAGTTAAGTTGTTTCTTGATCTCATTAAGAGATTTTCAAAATATTTATCTTCTTTCTCTTTTAATTACTTCCGATTTATGAGTAACAAGCTTTCATTAACCTTTCTTTTAATAAAAGATCTATTTTCAAAACATCTTACTATGCTCTCTTTTTCAAATAATTCCTGTTTTTCAAAAAAAAAAAAAAAATAATAATAATAATAAAACTCTCATTACATTACTGTCAGTAAGAAACAGTAAAATATTCGAATTCTCTCTTTTTAATATTTCCGGTTTATGAATAATATCCTTTCATAAAATTTGGCTACCAAGTTTCAGTCTTCGGGAATTTCTATTTTTAGATACGTAAGCATTTTTGACTGATGAGTGCTAAACGTTATCGAATCATCACAATCTAAGAAACAAATACTTGTTTTAGCTTTCTGTTTTGGAAAAATATTGAAAGAATTTTTTTAATGTTAAAGACAACAATCTTATTAAATGAAGGTGAAACTACCTAAAACTTTAAAGCTGCAAAGATGAAAGTCTCTCAGAACTCAAGTAAGTAAAATTATTTTCTTTACTAATAATAAAGCTGAAAGTCTGTCGGGATCTCTGTCTGTCAGATTCTCTGTGACGCGCATAATAAAGCTGAAAGTCTCTCTGTCTGGATATCAAGATTTATGGATGTCTGGATCTCTGTGACGTGCATAGCGCCTAGACCGTTCGGCCGATTTTCATGAAATTCGGCACAATGTTAGTTTGTAGCATGGGGGTGTGCACCTCGAAGCGATTTTTCGAAAATTCGATGTGGTTCTTTTTTTATTCCAATTTTAAGAACAAAATTAAATAAGATGGACGAGTAAATTACGAAATTATCATAACGTAGAACCGTAACATGGGCACGAGCCAATTGGCGAGAAAATTCACCATACATTATTTGTAAATATACAGGCGAATCAAAAGACTTTTTAATTTTCTATTACGGGCAAAGCCGTGCGGGTACCACTAGTTCAAAGTAAATTTTGACTCGACTTGACTTGATTCTCTTAACGCCTAGTGGCGCATGAGGCCGCTAGCGTGGCATTCCATCCCGACTGGTTTAATGCCGCCTCCCTAGCACTCAACCCGCTTGGCCAGCCAAAGGCATTTCTTTTTTGTATGGCCATCTGACGCCAGGATAGTTAATAAATAGTAGTAGTAGTAAATACATTTTGAAGGCGAATAATATTAAGTTCTTTTTGAAATAATTTCATGTTTCAATTTTTATTTCAATCTTTAAAACACTTTTACATTTTTCTGGTTTTTATTATTTTAAGAAACATGCTTCAAATCTTTAGATGGAGACAAATTTCCTTTTGTATTTGAATCTTCTCTGATCAATTCATACATTGTGGGTAAAAAAACAAGTGCTTCATGTGATGTAGTCTTATGCCAGCTTTATTTTTATATTTACATAGAAACTGATTCGTCTTTTATTTAGTAAATGCATATTTAGCGTGACAAACGTTTTTAATTTATTCGAACTACTTTTCTATTTTCTGAAACTGATGTAATACTTTACAACAAAATTCATCATGTTGACAAATGTCTACTAAACAAGCAAAATTCTCTTTACTCTAGGGAAAGACAACCTTTCCTCTGAGCATTTGCATACAAAATGGCGCCTTCTTTTATCTCGTGTAACATCAAAAATCTGATGCCTTAAGCGCATCATTATCTGTTATTCATAAAGCCATTTCGAGAACAAACTTAAAAGTTAAAAAATCTTTTTTCGCAGATAAATGGCCAAGGCCTGGTATCGTTTATTTAATCTGTCCAGTAGTTGCAGAATAAATCCCTTTTCTGGGCTGAGCAGTGATTTATTGCCCTTCCTTTCATCCCCTTGATGAATGCTTTATTTTAGCCCCGAAAAAGATTCAGAGGTTTATTTCATCGCCTAAGAAGTGGTGGAACTGGTTGGGCACGCAACAGTCTCTATGTCTTCGGAGCTCATCTTACGGAAAAAGATACTGCTGTTTCCTCACTCGAATGCACGCACTTTCAGTGTGTAAATATAACAATTTTCTAAACAAAGAAGAAAACAAACAATGTCACATTGATATACAGGATGTTTATAAAGGTCTTACTCTGACAGAAAAAATGTATTAAAAAAACTATTTAAAATTTATGCATGATTCTTTTTTACTTTCTTCTATACCTAATATATAGAAAAAAGTATTGGATCCGTGCAAAATTTCGAATTTTGACGGATTCGAACGTTTTGAGGTGTGCTGAGTCCATTTCGACTATTTTTGGAAAATGTCTGTCTGTCTGTGTGTGTGTGTATGTGTGTCACGTCTGTGTGTGACCAGTTTTTTGTGGCCGCTCTACAGCAAAAACTACCGCATGAAATTGAACGAAATTTGGTACACATATGTGCCCCTATGTGAACATGTGCCCATTGGTTTTTGGCGCGAATTCCTCCAGGGGGGGTGGAGCAATGGGACGTTTTTTGAGTTACGCGTGCTTGCTATTCCTCTGGAAGTAACTGGCGGAATCAAACAAAATTTAGTCCACACGTTGCCCCTAAGAGGAGCAGGTGCTGATTCAATTTTGTTGTCAACAGCTCAAACGGGGGTTGAGTTATAGAACGTTTTTTGTCGTCAATTGTGACTGCTGTATCTCAAGAAATAACGAACGGAATCAAAATTTTTTTGACAAGTAGCTCTCAGTGGGTATAAGAGCTGATTTTATTTTAGTGTCAACAGCTAAAAAGGGGGTAGTGCAATCGCCCGTTCTTTTTTTTTCCATTGTGAGTGCCCTATCTCAAAAAGTAATGCTACGTTCTGGTTGAAATTTGGAATATATGTGAATCCATACGTAAACAGGCTTTGGTTCTATTTTGACGCCAATCGCTCCAAGAGGTGTTGATTTTTTTTACTTTCTTCTATATCTAATATATAGAAGAAAGTATTGGATTCGTGCAAATTTTCGAATTTCGAATTTTGACGGATTCGAACGTTTTGAGGTGTGCTGAGTTCATTTCGACTATTTTTGGAAAATGTCTGTCTGTCTGTGTGTGTGTGTGTATGTATGTATGTGTGTGTGTGTGTGTGTATGTATGTGTGTCACGTCTGTGTGTGACCAGTTTTTTGTGGCCGTTCTACAGCAAAAACTACCGCATGAAATCGAACAAAATTTGGTACACATATGTGCCCGTATGTGAACTTGTGCCCATTGGTTTTTGGCGCGAATTCCTCCAAGGGGGGTGGAGCAATCGGACGTTTTTTGAGTTACGCGTGCTTGCTATTCCTCAGGAAGTAACTGGCGGAATCAAACAAAATTTGGTCCATATGTTGCCAATACTAGGAACAGGTGCTGATTCAATTTTGGTGTCAATAACTCAAACGGGGGTTGAGCTACAGAACGTTTTTTTGTCGTCAATTGTGACTGCTGTATCTCAAGAAATAATGAACGGAATGAAAGAAAAATTTATCGGCAAGTAGCCCTTAGTGGGTATAAGAGCTGATTTCATTTTGGTGTCAACAGCTAAAAAGGGGGTAGCGCAATCGCCCGTTCTTTTTTTCCATTGTGAGTACCCTATCTCAAGAAGTAATGCTACGTTCTGGTTGAAATTTGGAATATATGTGAATCCATACGTAAACAGGCTTTGGTTCAATTTTGACGCCAATCGCTCCAAGAGGTGTTGATTTTTTTTTTTTTTTGCGAATAAAAATAGCTTTATTAATGCAACAATAAGAAAGATAAATCGTAATAGATTGTCGTCTGCGCATTTCTCGTGATTTTAATTGTATGGAAATGATCGGAAATATTATCTCAATGATTTAAAACTTTTAACTTTTGCCATCTTATGTTTGTTAACAAATAAAATATTTGTAATTAATTCAAGCAAGGCTTTTAAAATAACTTTCAATTTTCGCTCTTTGCTTTGCTTTTGCAATAATTCAGACATTGGGATGGTCGTCAAGTTTTTGCATGTGTAATTTTGTTTTTGTTGGGAATATTGCTTCCTCGTCAAGCATGGGGAGGGATCAGAAAAAAAAAGAAAAATATAGAAGAAAGTTTCGTGATGGCCACAACATACTAGTTTTCTTTTGCGAATAAAAATAGCTTTATTAATGCAACAATAAGAAAGATAAATCGTAATAGATTGTCGTCTGCGTATTTCTCGTGATTTTAATTGTATGGAAATGATCGGAAATATTATCTCAATGATTTAAAACTTTTAACTTTTGCCATCTTATGTTTGTTAACAAATAAAATATTTGTAATTAATTCAAGCAAGGCTTTTAAAATAACTTTCAATTTTCGCTCTTTGCTTTGCTTTTGCAATAATTCAGACATTGGGATGGTCGTCAAGTTTTTGCATGTGTAATTTTGTTTTTGTTGGGAATATTGCTTCCTCGTCAAGCATGGGGAGGGATCAGAAAAAAAAAGAAAAATATAGAAGAAAGTTTCGTGATGGCCACAACATACTAGTTTTCTTTTGCGAATAAAAATAGCTTTATTAATGCAACAATAAGAAAGATAAATCGTAATAGATTGTCGTCTGCGTATTTCTCGTCATTTTAATTGTATGGAAATGATCGGAAATATTATCTCAATGAATTAAAATTTTTAACTGTTGCCATCTTATGTTTGTTAACAAATGAAATATTTGTAATTAATTCAAGCAAGGCTTCTTTACTAATAATAAAGCAGAAAGTCTCTCTGTCCGGAGGATGTCTGTATGATATCTTTAGAATGTCTGTAGGATGACGCGCATAGCGCCTAAACCGTTCGGCCGATTTTCATGAAATTTGGCACAACGTTAGTATGTAGCATGTGGGTGTGCACCTCGAAACGATTTTTCGAAAATTCGATGTGGTTCTTTTTTTATTCAAATTTTAAGAAAAAAAGACTATTATAAATTACGAAATTATCATAACGTGGAATCGTAACATGGGCACAAGCCAATTGGCGAGATACGAAATTTTCATAACGTGGAACTGTAACGTCGGTACAAGCCAATTGGCGAGAAAATTCACCATACATTATTTGTAAATATACAAGCGAACCAAAAGACCTTTAATTTTTCTATTACGGGCGAAGCCGTGCGGGTGCCATTTAAAATAACTTTCAATTTTCGCTCTTAGCTTTGCTTTTGCAATAATTCAGACATTGGGATGGTCGTCAAGTTTTTGCATGTGTAATTTTGTTTTTGTTAGGAATATTGCTTTCTCGTTAAGCATGGGGAGGAATCAGAAAAAGGAAAAATATAGAAGAAAGTTTCGTGATGGCCACAACATACTAGTTATATTTTGACTAGCTAGCCTGCGAGAAGCAATCTTCCTCGAAATTTATTGCCCTGCTATAAAAATACCACTTAAAAATCCCCAATGTAAATATTTATATTCCCCAGGTAGAACATTACCGGAATCAATAACTCACGAACTCGATAATGACTTAAAAATGCATAATGTGTTACAGTTCAGTATGCTTAAGGAGTTTAGTTGCATAAGAACTGTAGGCTGCATCAAGGAGTCAAAAAAACGAAGAGAATTCCCGCTACATTATAATTTTAACACACAGAAAAGATGACACAAAGAGATGTGAAACACAAAAATTTTACCATATTATATTATTTATTAAATGCAGGTCACTCGAACAGTGACTCGATCCAAAGACTATTTGGTTGAAAAATCCATGACTCAACCGACTGCGCTATCCTTTCTTTCTCTTTTGACAATCCAAACTCCGATTTGATATATATCGAAAAATCAACGCATCCATTAAACGACCCCTGTGTATTTTTTGAAAAAAGAACCACTTAAGATTATTTCTGTAAGGAGGCCAGAATTCAAAGACTAAGTTATGGATTAATACAACTATTGCCGGATGTGAGAATCATTAATTCCATTCTTCGACAGGGGAGTGACAAAAAAAGGGGCATTTTTTCAAAAAAAAAAATTTTTTTTTTGCAATAGTGTAAACCTGTAAAAGTCTGTATTTTTCTGTTTTACAGCATTGCATAATAATTAAAACAACAACAATTTCTTTACAAATATGTATGGCTTCCTGACTTTTTAGAACTAGTTTTGCTTCAAGGTATGGGTAGGGACACACAGTGGAATGGCGTTTAACTAGTCAAAAAATATTTAAACGATTTATAATAATAGAGAGTTTGTTATAGTCTATTTCACAATCATAAAAACATGTTATTAAAGCTATTTGGCATCAGTTTCATTTCTATACAAGTTAATTTGCCATTTTTGGAGCAAAGACAAGAATGCCACAGTTTAGAGAAAGTGGCCCTAATAAGAAAGGGCAATTGGCGCTTAATTCAGTTGGGTCACTTTCCTAGTAGTTCTTCAGAATTATTCCAACTCAAATCTGCAATTCTCTAAAGCACGTAAACTCAGTTAAACACGTTCTTCGACCTCACTATGATGTGGACATCAAAAGTTTTATTCAACTGATTGTTACTTTTTTTAATACCTTTAAATTTTGGCTAAATAAAAGATGAAATTATTCATGAAAAACTGTTGCCACTATTATAAAACTATTGTTTCTCATCAGCATTTTGCTTTTTTCGCAAAGTTGAACTTTTTCATATTAATGTGAGGAATATAGTAAGTTTTTGGAAGTAATGTTAATGATTTACTGAGAAACTATTTCTGTGCTTTGGAACCTTATTATTATAGGCATATTGTTCACTGCCAGGTTATGTTTGCCCTAGCTATAGGCATCCATTTAAAGAAGCACGCTCGCTCTAAATTGCGAGTCAAAAACACCAAAATTGCTTCTTTAAAACAACAATAAAACGCTTCCTTAACAACAGGAAAAAATATACAGGGAGCCAAAAAAAAAAAAATAAATAAATAAATAAATAAATAAATAAAATAAATTAATATAAATAAAAAATAAATTAATTAATTAAAAATTAAAATAAAATAGATAATAAATTTGAAAAAATAAAATATAAAATAAAATAATAAAATATTTTTTAGGTAAAAAAATTGATAAATAAAATATGAATAAAAAATAGAAATATTTAAACATTTTATTTTATTGATGTTTTATATACTTCATTTGTTATTTACCGTCATTTTTTATTTGAAATAAAATGCATTTATGCAATTTGAAAGACGAATCGATATTTTTCATCTAACTTTTCGTTTTACATCTTTTAGATACCCACAACTGAAGCATATTGATTTAAATCTTTCAACCGCTATAGAAGCCCTAATCAAGCAATCAACCATGAAATATAAACTTTAGTGCCCACAATGATCGTAAGGAATATGATTCATATAAGTTTATACAAACAATAAATTTGCAATCATAGTGCCACTTTCTCCCTCGGACATACTCCAAGATTCCAGAGAAGTCCCTTAAAAGATAATAAAAAGCTCTTAGGATCTAAATTTTTCTCCAAATATCTCTTAAAACATAGATAAAAGCCGCGTGGGGGCAGACTTTATTAGGATAATAAAGGGAGCTCGGACGGAATTATCTTCAGCGCTCCGGAAAGCTATCCAATTATTTCAGATCAGCTCACCCTTGTTTCCAGCTGTATCTGCAGATTTCAAAATTCAGTGTTTATTACTTTGTTTATTCTTGTCGTGGCTTAGATTTCACTTTGGCGAATATTGTCTTCTGTTTTCTTTCTGGCTTTTCATTTTTCCTAATGTGGCTAAAATGGCTTATGCTGGGATGTTAAATTGCCCTTTGTGTCCTTTGCTTTATTGTAATGGACAATAACTTTTGAAATAATGATTTATGTTTATCTTTTAATGGTTTTACATTGTTTATCTTTTGTCCTTGTTCGCTGTAGGAGATTGTGGCTTTAATTCGGAGGGACTCTGAAAGTAAGAGAGATAAAGACGTTAAGGGTCAAAGCGGATTTAGTTAAAACTGAGCATTTTCCTTGGCTAATGTAAAGGGGATAAAATCTGTAAAGAAACAACGCAGCTAGTTATGGTTATATTTCAAAATTCAGCGTTTATTACGTTGTTTATTCTTTTTGTAGCTTAGATTTTACTTTGACGAATATTGTATTTTGTTTTCTGATTTTTTTATTTTTTTAATGTGGCTAAAAGAGCTTATGCTGAGATGTTAAAGCCCCTTTGTGTCCTCTGCTTAATTGTAATGGACAATAACTTCAGAAATAATGGTTTATGTTTAATTTTTAATGGTTTTACATTGTTTATCTTTTGTCATTATTCGCTGTAGGAGATTGTGGCTCTGATTTGAAGAGACTCTGAAAGTAAGAGTGATAAAGACGTTAAGGGTCAAAGCGCGCTCATTTAAAACTAGGAATTTTCCTATTTTCCTTGGCTAATGTAATGGGCATAAACTACGCAAAGACAAAATGCAGCTGGTTATGTTTAGATTTCAAAATTCAATGTTTATTACGTTGTTTATTCTTTCGTACATTTTACTTTGACGAATATTGACTTTTGTTTTCTTTGTGACTTTTCATTTTTTCTAATGTGAGTGGCTAAAATGGCTTGTGCTGAAAAGTTGAAGTGTACAATGTTTATCTTTTGTCCTTGTACGCTGTATCAGATTGTGGCTCTAATTTGAAGCAATTCTGAAAGTAAGAGTAATAAAGATATTTAGAACCAATGTAGACTTTGTTAAAACACTGTATTTTTCCGTTCTCCTTGGCTAATGTAATGGGATATGAGACCATAGGCACATTGCCCAACTGTTTATGGCTAGATTTCAAAGCTCAGCGGTTAATAATTTGCTTATTCTTGTCGTAGCTTAGATTTTACTTTCGTATATATTGTCTTTTGTTAGTTTTGTTTTTGTTCTGGCTATTCATTTTTCAATGCGGCTGAAATGACTTACGCTGAACTGTTTAAGCGTCCTTTGTGCCTTCAGTTTTGTCTGGAGGCGTGGCAGTTCCTCCGCCAAATCGCGCAAAATCAAGTCAAGTCGAATCGAACACAGCCTTTTCCCGAAGCAACTCACGGTACTTTTAATTTCCCTGTAACTTCGTTGCGGATAAATCTAGAAACCATAATTTTTAGAAAAATCAAAAGATCGAGCGACTAGCCAGCTGCCTTAAAAAATTTCGTACCATTTATACTAACAGTTTACAAATTAAAGTTATTGAACTTTGTCACTGACAGATGATGTCACTGACAGGATCATGAAAACTCTAAGGCACTTCTACCTGTCACACAAGATTGAAAGTTTTAATACAGTTAGTATTTTGTACGTAATGAAAGAAATATTGAAACAGTTACGTGATGTAGTTTTACAACTGCTTTCCATTATTGTCAATTAGTTATCCGACAGATGGCGTTGCCTCGCTACCAAGTAGGAAATTCTTCATTAGTATGCTAGAGCTTGGCATTGTTACATTTAATAACGAATATCGGAATTTTATGGTAGGAGAAAGATTTGTAATTTTGTACATTTTATGTTTTTGGTGGGAGTTAACTGTATTGAACACTATCTTAAAAAATAATGATTTGTACGTATTTTAATGATCTTATCTTTTGTCCTTCTGCATTGTATTAGATTGCGGTTTCAATTTGCAGGTGATTCGGAAAGTAAGAGCAATAAAGACAATAAAGACATTATACTATAAAGACTGTTAAGACTTTATCCCATTTAAGATTCATTTTTAACAAATCGAGTTCCGTTAAAGCTAAAAATTATTCCTATTTACGATATCTATTGTAATGGGATACATCTCCATTTAAGGCAGTGAGAAGCAAAGGGATGTAAGTGGACATTTTCAAGTTTTGCGTAAAATGCGTTTAAAGATAACGTCCTAGGTAGATAGATGTTCATTGAAAAGCTTTTCGTAATCAGGTTGTGTAGCAACACCCACCATAGCTACTAGTACTATCTCCTGCCCCGAGACATAGGAGAAGTTCATCTACTATTTGTACTGGTTATGTCCAAATTTTTAATTTTGCTACTTACATCCCTTTGCTTCTATGAAACCCAACAGTTTATGGAAAAACAAAGTTTTAATTAATCCTTCCAAGATTTAGGCTGTATTTTTCTTTTCCAATTTGTGATTAAAATGAGATGTGTTTTTTAATTGTGAAACAGCACAGAACATTTTAACAAAGATTAGGTTTATATTAAACCTTTCCTAATTAGGTTGCATATGATTTCTCCTTTTGTTTGTATTCAAACTAGACACTGTTTTTAATGACCACCAACTTCGAAAGTTATACAACATAACGATTACTGGTTAAAATAAAATTGTGTATTAAAACTGTAATTAAGTGAACTTTTCTTCCCTGTCTCTTCTTGCTCATATCATGGAATGTTTTCAAGTAATTATGGACTTTTAAAGTATTCAATGCAACAATTAAAGGTTAATTGGAATATTTTAGTCATTAAGAAATCACTTTGGCTCATTTACATATCTTTTAGTCACTGCGGTTGGATGTGTCTTGAAATTGTTGTTTGTTAAACGTAGAAACTGAAGTTCAAAAAATCTTTCTTTAAGCTCTTAATAATTGTGCTTCGTACTTTTATCTTTCTAGTGCATGTGACAAAAGCTCAGAAGCTATGAAAGAGCGTAAAGTTACCTTTAGAAGATAGCATAACTGACATTGAGTTCTTATTACTTTATACTATAACTAGCGGCAAACGCATGGCTTTGCCCGTAGTAGAAAAATTAAAAGGTTTTTTGGTTCGCCTCTTTATCTTTATATATTAATAGGCAAGCCGTTTGTTTTGGTACCGATTTCTCCTCTGTTTGTGAACCGATATCCTTCATTCTTTTTTTGCTCGGTAGCTATTGCCGAGTTTTAGTGTCATCAATAAAAATTTTTGAAATCGAACGCTAATAAAAGGAGATATTAATAAAAAACGCATTTTCGTCCTAAATGGCTCTTTATACGAGAACGGATGGTCCAATTTTTTTCGAATTTGATATGGTTGGAAAGGTCTTTAAAAAACACTCCTAACGAAAAAATTGTCAGGGCGCCCAAAGTCCAATAACCTAAATCCACTAGAAAAGAAGTTATAAGCGTTTTTAGTTAGCGAAACTCAAATATTTTAATTTTATCTTTTTTCCATTGTTGAAATTCATTGTTGGAAGCGTGAAACATTAAGTTTTAATTGGTTTTTTAAACAGCTCTTTCTACATGAAAAATGCATTTTAGCGCTTTGAGCTTGGTATGTTTGGAAAGCTCGTGCAAAATACTATAAAATACGTTCTACCCGGTTTACCGTTCGAAAATGCCAATCCGCTAAAATGGCTAGAAAACGCGCTAGAAGCAATTAAAAGTTAGTGAAAATTTATTTTTATTTGCTTTTTCACGCGACATAGTTGGCGTGAAGAAATTGCTGGATAATATTGTGGTGTTGCCAATTCTCGCTTGAGCATAAAGTAATGAAATACTTGCATTTGTTTTTACTTTCTTCTATATCTAATATATAGAAGAAAGTATTGGATTCGTGCAAATTTTCGAACTTCGAATTTTGACGGATTCGAACGTTTTGAGGTGTGCTGAGTCCATTTCGACTATTTTTGGAAAATGTCTGTTTGTGTGTGTGTGTGTGTGTGTGTGTGTGTATGTGTGTCACGTCTGTGTGTGACCAGTTTTTTGTGGCCGCTCTACAGCAAAAACTACCGCATGAAATTGAACGAAATTTGGTACACATATGTGCCCCTATATGAACTTGTGCCCATTGGTTTTTGGCGCGAATCCCTCCAAGGGGGTGGAGCAATGGGACGTTTTTTGAGTTACGCGTGCTTGCTATTCCTCAGGAAGTAACTGGCGGAATCAAACAAAATTTGGTCCATATATTGCCCCTAACAGAAGCAGGTGCTGATTCAATTTTGGTGTCAATAGCTCAAACGGGGGTTGAGTTATAGAACGTTTTTTGTCGTCAATTGTGACTGCTGTATCTCAAGAAATAACGAACGGAATCAAACAAAAATTTTTTGACAAGTAGCCCTTAGTGGGTATAAGAGCTAATTTTATTTTGGTGTCACAAGCTAAAAAGGGGGTAGCGCAATCACCCGTTCTTTTTTTCTATTGTGAGTGCCCTATCTCAAGAAGTAATGCTACGTTCTGGTGGAAATTTGGAATATATGTGAATCCATACGTAAACAGGCTTTGGTTCTATTTTGACTCCAATCGCTCCAAGAGGTGTTGATTTTTTTTTCTTTTTTTTTGCGAATAAAAATAGCTTTATTAATGCAACAATAAGAAAGATAAATCGTAATAGATTGTCGTCTGCGTATTTCTCGTGATTTTAATTGTATGGAAATGATCGGAAATATTATCTCAATGATTTAAAATTTTTGACTGTTGCCATCTTATGTTTGTTAATAAATGAAATATTTGTAATTAATTTAAGTAAGGCTTTTAAAGTAACTTTCAATTTTCGCTCTTTGTTTTGATTTTACAATAATTCAGACATTGGGATGGTCGTCAAGTTTTTGCATGTGTAATTTTGTTTTTGTTAGGAATATTGCTTCCTCGTCAAGCATGGGGAGGGATCCTAAAAAGGAAAAATATAGAAGAAAGTTTCGTGATGGCCACAACATACTAGTTATGATTAAGGCTTTTTGGGTAATTACGGGCATTTAAACTATTTTCATTTTGATTATGTTTTCGCGATTTTAATATTTACATAAATTGTTTTACGGAGTGAGGGACGGCTTTCAGTTCCAGCTCCCAATAATACCTGCATTTGCTATCACCACAAACAGATCTCAAGGTGTAACTTTTAATAAATTTGGCGTATTATTACGAAGTCTAGTGCTTTCGCATGGACAATGGGGTTCTTTCCTTCAGTCAAAAGTAGTACTTTTTGTCACTGAAATTGATAGAATAAGCAAAAAAAGAATAACAAGGACCCAGAAAATACTTTCATTTTCCCAACAGTTATTTTTTAATTAATTTTTTAAAATGTCAGATTTTTCAAATAAGTCGTGGCAATGATGATGTCACAAATGATGCTCTTTGTGGCTCATCTTTCTACCACGTTTCCACGTTATGATAATCAAGAAGCGAATTAAAATTGCGCTCTACGCTTGCTATCAACCATATCGTTGCCAATACATATGAATAAAGATGTGAATAAAATATTTTGCTCTGTGAATGGCAACATTGAATGTCATTTCATCATTTGTGATGTCATCGTCAGAAGCGTAAACAATGAAAGCACACCGATTTAAGTAATTTTTAAAAAATATTAAACTTAAACAAATTATTTAAAAAATGGTTCGATCCTACGTTTTGAAGCATGCTCTTTCAGAAAAAAATACCTTTAAAATTTTAGAAAACGACCCCATTTATGTTGCCGTGAGCAGAGTTCGTTTATTTGACTGTTGGAAATTTTAATTTAACGGCAACATCATGCCTACTTTTACAAAGAATATTGTTTGTACAGAAGTTTTACGTATTAAGGGAGTTTTGCAGCATCATTTCATTCAGAACGACTTCTATAATGGGGTTGTTTCCTTCAGTCAAAAGTAGTACTTTTTGTCACTGAAATTGATAGAATAAGCAAAATAATAATAATAATAATAATAATAATAATAATAACATGGACCCAGAAAATATTTCCATTTTCCCAACAGTTATTTTTTAATTAGCTTTTTAAAATGTCCGATCTTTCGAACAAGGCGTGGTCTTGATGACGTCACAAATGATGCTCTTTGGCGCATCTTTCTCTCGCGTTTCCACGTATGATAATCAAGAAGCGAATTAAAATTGTGCTCTACGCTTGCTATCAACCACATCGTTGCCAATGCACGTGAGTAAAGATGCGAATTGAATATTTTGCTCTGTGAATGGCATTTCATCATTTGTGATGTCATCGGCAGAAGCATAAATAATGAAAGCGCACCGATTTAAGTATTTTTTAAAAAATATTAAACTTAAACAAATTATTTAAAAAATGGCTAGTTCCTATGTTTTTAAGCACGCTCTTTCAGGAAAAATATTTTTAAAATTTTGGAAACGACTCCACTATGAAATTGGTGAACTTTATCCATTTTGGCACCAATACCAGGGCGAGAAATATTTTTCTTTTGCATTCTTTAAAAAGGAGTACAGAAATGTCTATTTGCAAGGAACTGACTACGAATCAAGTCCCTCTTTAAGGTAGGGTTCATTAAATTGTAACCGTTCGTGACAAGGCGGAGGAAATAAATGACAAGCGGAACATACAATGGGGAGAATGAGACATCAAGCTTTTTTTTTATATCAGAACGTCTATGAAAAACAGTATGAAATGTGGCAAAGGGAAGAGGGTTTATGGTAAGTGTGAAACTTTGCGACAAAGGGTAGACGGATCAAAAATTTTGAAAAGTGCATTTTTCAGTTTTCCCCTAAACCGTAAAAAAAATCACAAACACGATTATTTTAAAAATAGCACTTTTATTGCGACGTCCAGTGTTTCTGAATGGACAATTTTTAATGTAGCAAGTAGGATTCGTTTATTTGACTGTTTGGAACTTAATAATTCTAATGGCAGAGGTCAAGGCAACTTACTCAATAATATTAAACTTATTAAAAGAATCATTGTTCATGCAGAAATTTTACGTATAATCTGAGTTTTGCAGGATCATTTCATTCGGGAAGATTTCGATAATTGTTAAATTGGTAGGCGTCTTCATCTATCGGCGTCAAATTTTTAGCACCAATTGCAGCTCGAGAAATGTTTTTACTTTGCATATGAAAACAAAGAGTAGGGAAATGCATATTTGCATACGGTTGCCACAAAATAGGGGCTGTCCACGAATAATGAAGTCCCGCTTTAAGGTGGGATTCATGAAATAGTAACAGTTTGTGACAAAGAAGAGGAAAGACATAACAAGAGGGGCATACAATGGAGAGAATGTGACAACAAGTTTTTTTTTTTAATAGGAACGTTTATGGAAAACAGCGTGACATGTAACTAAGGGAAGAGGGAGTATGGTGAAGTGCAAAAGTTGTGACAAAAGCGGGAGAGGGTCGAAAATGTTGAAAGGTGTGACATCAGTTATGCACCGCCCTTAACCATGATCAAATCTCAAAGACGACCTTCTTTAAAAATTGTACTTTTTTTGCAACGTCCAGTGTTTTCGAATGGACAGTTATATGTTGCCACGAGTAGAGTTCGTTCATTTCAGACTTGGAAATTTATATTTCTAATGACGATGTCAAAGCAAATTACTCAATAATAGTAGAAGTTTTATAAGTAATATTGTTCGCGCAGAAGTTTTACGTATAAACTGAGTTTTGCTACTTCATTCCATTCTAAAATTGGATGATTGGCGATTTCTATCCATTGGCGTGAAATTTTTTGTTTCCAATGCCAGCGCGAAAAATGTTTTTCTTTTTGCATACGTAAACAAAGAGTAGGGAAATGTCTATTTGCGTAGGGTAAGCACAAAACAACATGGTATCCAAAATAAAATTATTCAAGCCAGGAATTTGACGACCACACCAATTTCTTGATGGGGTTGTTTTCTTAAATTAAAAGTACTACTTTTAGTCAATGAAATTGATAGAATAAGCAAAAGAAATAACGTGGAGCCAGAAAAAACTGTTATTTTCCCGACAGTTAATTATTATTATTTTTTTTAATTTTTGATTTTGGAAATAAAGCGTGGACTTGATGACGTTACAAGTGATGTACTTTGGCGCGCTATTCCATACCAGAGCAAAATTTTTACGTTTTGCTGTCAACCATGTTTCCAGGTTATGATAATTTGCGCTGTGCGCTAATGACATCAGTGAATGGCATTTCATCGCTTTTGATGCCATGTGCAGAAGATTAAAAAAAGAATTTCAATCTGCGCATTGATTAAAATAATAGTTAAAAAATATTAAACTTTTTCAAATGATTTAAAAAATGGTTAAAACCTTTGTTTTTAAGCATGCCCTTTCATAAAAACAAAAATACTTTTAAAGTTTTGGAAGCGACCCCATTACCGAAATATCCCCTTTCATCCATTTATTTTGAGATTAACAGACAAAAAGCAAAATTGAAATAAATTATTACTGTTTCTTATTTTGTGTACATATGAAAATTGAATGCTTCCAGATATGCAGTAAACATGAGTAAGAGTAGAAATAAAAAAGTTAGAAATAGTTAAATTCATACAAGTTTTCTCAAATATTCATTTATGAATACGGTCGAATTTCGACCACTGGGCGAACACTAGTTTACAAATAATGTATGATAAATTTCTCGCCAATTGGCTTGCCCATGTTACGGTTACACGTTATGATAACTTGGTAATTTACTCGTTCATCTTATGATAATTTTTCTCGGGAAAATGTTCTTAAAATTGAAATAGAAAAATAACAAAATCGAATTTTCAAAAAATCGCTTCGAGGTGCACACGCTCTTGCTACAAAACAATTCTGTGTCAAATTTCACGAAAATCGGCCGAACAGTCTAGGCGCTATGCCCGTCACAGATATCCTGACAGACAGAGATCTGGACAGATATCCAGACAGAGAGACTTTTAGCTTTATTATTAGCATAAAAATAAAGATTTCCTCTCCTTAAATGGTAATTTTATTAAAATATGTATTAAAATTGTTAGTGAGTCTAAAAGTAAGAAATGTTCTAGTAAAGGTTTGTAAAAGTTTAAGTTAAACCTTCATTAATAATATTCTAAGATTCTCTTTGGTTATCTTGACGGAGCTAATTCCATTACTTCAAAAGAATTCTAAAGTTATGATTCTCTAGCTCACTAACATTTGACACGTTCAAGAGACTTAAACTGTTGGAAGCAGCCTTGAATTTACTTTGAAAGGCTTTAAGCAAATCTTTGACTCTTTCGGACAATGAATGTTCCAATCTCACTTTTTTTCGTTTGCTAGATACTTTATTGTTTTACTGATACACCTGTCATGCTTGAAAAGAAATAATGTGCTCACACATATGTGAATTCAGGTAGTATTGCAAGAATATAAACAATCTTGCGTCACATAACTAGATATAACACGCAATAGTATCTACAGGAATGTCTGTACCTCAGAACCAAAAGGACGTAAGTCACATCATGGTAATTTTACAGGAGAGAGGAAAACCTTTCTTCTGCCACATGCAAAGGATAGGACGCGCGCTCTTTTAACCCAAGTAAAAAATTGAAAAAGATTTTTATTTTAAGAATGACGTTCACATGGCTCGATGCGGAATAGGCATAGTAGTGCATACAATGCACTAACAAACGGAAAATCGCAATTTTTGGACTTGCGTCAGACTGGCTAAGATGCACAGTAATACAACCTATAATACAACCTGCAATATTACCTATTTATTTTGATGTAGACACTATAAACTTGTGTGAACAATTATTATAAAGATTTCAAAAGTTTAAAAATGAAAAACAATGTAAAATCTGTAAAACAAAATAAATAAATAAATAAAAAACTAAAATAAATAATGCTCTTAGACAAATCCATAGTAATAAAAAAAAGAAAAAATGTTCCAATGTCATGGTGCAAACTCAAGCTTCAAACTAAGTGTAATTTGTAATTTGGGAAACTCATACAGCCTTATAGTTTGTAGTGGGGTCGTTTCCAAAATTTGAAAAGTATTTTTTTCGGAAAGAGCATGCTTAAAAACATAAAATGTGACCATTTTAAAATAATTTCTTTAAGTTTAATATCTTTAAAAAGTTACTTAAATCGGTGCTCTTTCATTGTTTAACGCTTCTGCCAAAAACATCACAAATGATGAAATGCCTTTCAGTGTTGCCATTCACGGTCCAAAATATTTAATTCGCATCTTTACTCACGTGTATTGGCAACGATATGGTTGGTAGCAAGCGTAGAGCGCAATTTTAATTCTCTGCTTGATTATCATAACGTGGAAACGTAGTAGAAAGATGCGGCAAAGTGCATCATTTGGGACGTCATAAAGACCACGCCTTGTTTGAAAAATCAGACATTTAAAAAAAAATAATTTAAAAAAAAACTGTTGGGAAAATGAAAGTATTTTCTGGGTTCATGTTATTTTTTTGCTCATTCTATCCATTTAAATGACTAAAAGTAGTACTTTTGACTGAAGGACACCACTCCATTGCGTGTGCAACTCTTTTAAAAATTACTAAAACAAGGAAAGTTTTTGTCGGATATTCTTGTCCAATTTGGAAATTCCTGTCCAAATATTACGACAATTTTTAATGGACAAATTCACGAAAATTACCGTCAGTTGTAGTTTGTGCAACATTCTTATGAATGTGAAGAGATGAGGTCAAAAGGCAGTCAAATAACTAATGTTCAGGAGAGTCTAGTTTTCTCTACGAGGGAGAAGAGAAATAACGGTACTTAATGAGAAACCTTTAGTTAGCTCCCTTTTCGATGTAGAACAATGATCGATCGCCCTTATCTGGAAAGAACACGTGCGGGGCCACCAAATTACTCAACTCCGCCCCCTCTCGGTTCGTGTACAGAAATCCATTTTTTCGATTCTCTGCTCCCGAGGCGAAAAAAAAAAAAAAAAAACTACTCCCGACTTCATAGTATGTTAGCGATCATTTTAAAAGGTATTTTCGCCGGAGGTTCTTAATTAAAAGTTTGACGTTTTGAGAAATGAATGTATCAATGAAGGTGCGTGTTTTTCATGTGGGAAGGAGAGGGTGAAAAATTAAATTTGAAATTTATTTCGCTAATTCTATTCATTTGTAGTGCTTCCTGTGTGGTTGGTGTTTTAGAAAATGACACCTATGTTTCTAAAAAAATAAGAATGGGTTTAATCACGCAAGAGGGATGTGGCTGTGAGAAGCTCAGGAACGTAAGTGAATGATTTAAAACACGTTTAAAGCAGGGCTGCGATGTCGGAAGGAAAATGGCAAACTCCGAAACTGGTAATTTAAGATCCTAATCGACTCCGACTGTTGTGGAGTACGCTCATAGAGCACATAACACAACTTTGTCCCATTAGCCTTGAGGTCCCTTTGGCTCAGCGGTCAAAGCACTATATTAGCATCACAAAGGTCCATGAATCAATCCTCGCCACGGGGAAACGTCGTTCACCGCCACATATTGGTGGCGCGGCAATGCAACAGATTGCGCCATGTAACGCACCAACAGGAACTCGAGCATCGCTCGCTCGTCCACCCAACCGCTTTCGCTCACTCTGGACAAACCCAGCTGCGGATGATAATAACACTACACACATCTCGCTCTGAAGCAACACACTTTTAGAAATGACAGCTGCGATGATAGCCAGCACTAAAGCCCTAGATCGTAGCTTAAGTAGCGACACGTCCGCCATCTTAGGGCCAAACGATGCTTTCTTCTATGTCTGCTATAGTGAAGTAGCGCGTTTTGATACTTGAATGTGGTGTTTCTTGATTGCGGATTAACATGGAGTTAAAAAGAAACCCCAATCAAGAAGCAAAACACGCTACTTCACCATAGCAGACATAGAAGAAAGCATTGTTTGGCCCCAAGATGGAGGACGTATCGCTACTTAAGCTACGATTCAGGGCTTTAGCCAGCACAACTATAGCCAGAACGCCTGGCTTCACGCCCCATCTGATGAAATATCTCTCTCTCACTTCCCCGCTCCTTCACTTAAGAGGGGAGTAATGTGGCGCACGCTCAGAGAGTACAAGATTAGTTACAAAGGCTTTAGTTTCAAAGGCTCGTGGATCCGACCCCACCACGAACAAGCGTCGCTCATATAAAATTATACGCGGCTCTCAGAATGAAATATTCCATATGTTTCTTAATGTCTCTAAAAAGAGCATGGTTATAGGTTTTTTAGAAGCAATTTCGGTGTGCATAAAATTATACTTTTAGGAGTAATTATAATAAAGCGGTGTATCTCTGTAATGGATATGCCTTTTCCGAACTCTTCCTCTCAACCGCCCATATTTTAGCATTTCCGTAAACATGGGCAGCTTTGGTCCAAGGGTCCTTCTTTGGCCCAAATGGAGAAAAAGATACAACGTCCGCTGTCAACACATTCAGGGGGCAATTTTTTCAACACATTTCGACAGATTCCACTAAAGAGCACCCCCAGGCACTCAATTATGTATACCAAGCAGTTCTATAGATATCTCTGCTCAAGAAGCAACACTAATGGTTCTGCGTTCCTTGTGCTAACATGTGCCTTCATAACCTCTCAAACTTCTCCATGTAGAAGCAGTTCTACATCAGCTGAGAGTTTTTTAAGTGCCTATTTATATGAGCACTATTTAATACGTTATGACGTAGTATAGTTGTACTTCTCATTTCTGTTTAGGGTTTTTTTTTTTTTTTTAATTTGACAGTAACAACATATCTCTCAACCTAAACTTAACGACTTACTTTGGCCCAGCATAAAAACTTGAAAAAATCCGCCAGAGAGAATGAGAAAAGTAAAGAGTAGCTAAAATCAAGACTCTCAACAGAAAAACACAGGAAAAACCCTGGAATTCTTCGCAACGGAAAAAGATAGAGATTGCGGACTCAATTTATCAGGGCTCAGTTATATGGCTTTCTTCACGGAAGATGAAAAGGAATTAAAAGTTGCAGGAGGTTTAGTTGCATCTACTTCTTACAAATATTGTTAAATTTTGGGCCAAAGTGAATTTTATTAATGTAGAATGGAATGAGCTCCGATTTCCAAAGATAGCTGCTAATGCGAGAGAAGAAGGAGATAATGTTGTGAGCTCATGGAACGCACCAAAAAGTTTTGGAAGTGATCGAAAACTTGGGATCTTTTGTTTTACGAATGGTGTTGTCTTAGTAAAATTATTCAACCTCCAGAACTGATGAAAAGAAAACTGTTCTCTGTAAGTACTTTCTGAGACAATAACTTGGTATGCACAGTGTGTGCATTGCACACACATTTTTTAAAAAACAAATAATTTTCCTTAAAACGAATACTATGTGTGACTTAAACTTCTTGTACAATGTATTTTTCTTTCAAATAAATATTTTCCCCTTTGAGAACACGTCTTTCTTTGGCTCTATTTAGTTCTACAATGATTTTAAATAGGGAAAACGACTTTGGGCCAAAGTAACTCAAACTCAAGGGTAAAATTGACCGAAATAAAGAACAATAATAAGGGGTAAAAATACTTAGAAATAACTGATCACTATTCAAAAATTAAATAAAGATATTTCTAGATGTGTCAAACAAGTTTCCACAGCTTGGAAACATGAATAGTTACAAAAATATTGAGAAAAGATCCAAAATCTGGTCTAAAATAGCCAGCGCTTACGGTACTCTATAGATAATTAAATTTTGCTGAAAGTATGAGAAGATGGCACACGTACTTCACTTTCAGAAATAGAACGCTCACTTTGGAGGATTCTTCAATCGTAAGCCAAATTTCGTCATTTACGACGATTCTTTCCTCGTGAGGGGTCAGAATTTCTTACTCAAATCTCACGAAAGTTATGTAACTTTGACAAAACTTTTTCTCTTACGTCAAACAAAATTTCGCAAGATTTGAGCACTCGTCTTTGAGAATCAAATTCTTCGGGAATCAATCTTTGAGAACCAAATTCTTTGAGAATCAATTTTTGCGATTCAAATAAAGGGTTGGTGAGCGTCAGCGAGCAGGGGATGAAGACCCCTATTTTCTATAAAGTTTTGTTATTTTTCTCCATTTTCAAAAGTTTAAAGCCGTTCACCTTTTTTTAATGTTTTTTTTTCTTCCCGAGAGGATTTTCCTAATAAGCAATTTTTCGAATAAGTCCTTTACCCCCTTCATTATGATCAATATTGTAAAATTTTTTTGACGAATTATTAAAACTAGTTATCGTCCAAGAATAATTGCAAAGATTTGTGTTTGACCTGTACTTTCAATTTGCTCATCGGATATTTTTTTTTAAAAGATAATTTTCCTCTTTTTCCGAAAAAAAAAACTTTCTTCCCTAAATTATATTTTTGTTAGAAACATAAAATATCAATACTACATCTTTAAAATATATATATCTGCTCCTTAATCTTTTACTTTAATTTTTCCTTTAGAAATTATCCAATACTTTCCTGTCTTGCAGGAAGTCTTAATAACGAATAAAATAAATACTATTCATGATTTCTTCAATCCCCTGAAGAAATCGTGGAGTGTTCAAACACCAATAATTTGTCTTCTGCTACTTTCTGGCATAATGATGGATCGATTGAAAGCACTTGTTTGATCCTGGGCTCCTTACTAATGCCGGGCCAAAAGCAATTCGTTACTTTTAATTGTTGCCTGCAGTCCTTCAAGCTAAATCTTTTTTTCTCGTACTTCTTCAAATATTTAATTGTAGTTCCGCTGAACCTCGTCCTTATTTAAGGTTCGCCATGATGGTGCCACTCACTTTATTTGCTATTTACTGAAGCTTGTAGCAATAGTTTGACTTTCGAAGATTAGTTTGTCGCATATCTTGTAAATGCGTTATATGTGACGCAAATGTAATGTGTTTCCGAAGCAACGTGGGGAAAAATTCATAGTGCCCGTAACCATGACAACTGGAAGGGGAAAAGGGCGGAAAGTGGGGAAGTAACTTGGCCTTGACACGCCGATTCTCGTTACATGTATTAAAGTGAAATTTTTGGTATTTATGAAAACTATTAAAAAACACATCTTATTAGGATAGGCACCATATTTTTAATTAAAAAAAATTAGTTTAGAATTCCGTACCTCGTAACTAATGGGCCTTAAGTCACTATAGCTAAGTTAGTCAGGAGATGAATCCAATGTTTTTCTTTTGTGGCGATTTGTGTTACTGGATCTTCTTTTAAGGATTTACAAAACGAGAATATATAAATTAAAATCTTATTTCTTTAGACCTCTGAATAGAGTATGAAAATTTGAGCAAAATGGTACTTTTATTCCGATTTTGAAAAATGGAAATATTGCTCCTTACCTTCCAGGCATGGAGTAATATAATGCCTCCCGTAAAACCAAACGGATTCTCCTAATTTAACTTGTTCATTGGAAAATGTTGGTTCTTAGCCTTCATATCGATGCGGATGCTATAGAGTAGAGGAGACCGGGGTAGTATGCGAAGGGATAAGTGTGCGAATGTTAAATAATTTTCTCATTTTTGGTTTAAGAACTCTAAGTGTGCTGCCACGTAACACACGTAGATGCCTCGCAACTGTCAGCGTATTTTCAGTGAAATCTGCCAAACCAAACGTGCTGCACGAGAGAAAATTGTTTTTTCGCAGTGTTAAGTAATTTTTTTATCCTTAGTTATTTTCTTATAAAACATATAATAGTAGAGTAATTTACCAAAATTTATTAGTAATATTGAATAGCCCACACTTCTACGCCAAAAATGACGTCTTATTCGGATTATTTAATGAAACCGTTTTTAAACCAGTGTAACTTGATTTCAATGCGGCAAGTTGGTGTTAGTTGGCGAACTTTTTTGGGGGTAAGTGTGCGAATTCGCATGCTTGCCCCATGTTAAGCTTTTACAGTTAAAACATTAAACAATTGAAATTTAAATTCTGTAAATTGTCGATCTAATGAAATAATTGCATTAGTTACACTATTCTTGAGCTTATCATTTCGTATAGACATGCTTATACAATTGCCAACATACGTGCTCTTCTTTCCGGGAATGAGAAAATATAAAAGAAAAAACAACAACGGGAAAACCGCACCAGTTGTAATGCTGCATGCATAGTGCATTCCCTAGTGGATAGATGACAGCTGGAATATTTCTAGACTGCTTAAAGGATTTTGCTGAAAGAAAAACCTTTGATTCTCTTACTAGACATTTACGACCCCCATAACAATAGAAAGGCTTGATTTTTGTAAAAAAAAAAAAAAAAAAAACTACTAAACTATTATGAAAATAATAATAACACTACTCTCTTGCCCACCATATTAATAGCCATAAGTTGCTGCCTCTTGGTAAGAGTCTACATGGCCCATCGAAAAATTATGTAAATTCCGCCTGTGATTCTTGGATGGAGAATAATTCAGGAAGGCCAATGATAATTTACGACGTACCAACGGTGGTAACAGTTGTTTTTCCGCAAGAAGCAAGCCTCATAAATATTATGAATGGTTTCAAAACAACTGGTGTGTTTTCCTGCAATTCAAACATTTTTCAGGACTGTGACTTCATGCCAAGTTATATCACTGATCAGCCAGATTCCCAATCTTCTGGATCTATGAGTGAATCTGTTTGTCTCAGCTGGGAAACCATGTTGGAAGAAAGTAATAAAACTGGATATACCTGTCCTAGAGCAGATTCAGTTGCTACTTTATTCAATATTTCAGATTTAGAGTTTCATACTGGGTTTAGCGCTATGTCTCAGCTAAACCCACGTACGTCTCTGAGAATTTCTCCAGATCATATATGACCTTATCCTAAAGTTGTAGAGGGTCAGATCAAAATATGATGAAAACGAAAGAGGTCTACAGCAATACTCTTTTATACTTCACTCAAAAAGGCTCGTGAGGAAGAAAGAATCTTAGCAGAAAAACACAAATCGTCACAAAAGGTCCCCAAAACATACAAGAAATCTCTGAATACAAGAAAACAGGAACGTAAACCCAAAAGAAACACAAAATATTTGTGCATTTTTCAGCATTTACTTCTAAAATCAGTTAAACCGTTCATATGGTGTAACATACCTGATTTTAAAGCAATTACAAAAACAATTTTGCTTTTTTTATTCATTGGTAAGTTTTACTTGCTTATTTAAAGCATCATTGAGGCTTTATGGGAAATTTTCTGTGTCTGTTATGAGTTTTTCTCAATTTGCTAACTTACCACATACGGTTCGCCATTTTTCCCCGTAATGGAGCAAGTGTGCGAACTCTGCGAAGGTTCACAAAAAATTATGTAAAAAAAAAACAAAGCATACTACTGTCAAAACAAAAATAAGACTTTATTGCTGATACCATACAGATTATCCAAGCAATATAAGAAAATTTTTCTACTTTATTTACAATATTTAAAAAATAAAGTTTAAAAAGTTCGCTAACTATCATCGGTCTTCCTTATAGTACAATAAGAAAAAATATGAAAATGAAAAAGAGAAAAAATTTGAGTAACGTAATTCGAAAAATAGATACGTAGCATTATTACGATTTTTTTTTTGTGTAGTTTTGCTTTGGGTATCAATTTCTAAAACTAATTAATAGCGATAAGTATACCTTTTTTTGGGTCAGTGTTGCAATGTTACTTTATATAAATAAACAGATATTTTTAGCACAACTAAATCTTTAAGTAAAAAAAAAAAAAAACACAAAACATCTACTATGTTTCACTAAATTACTGCTTGCGTTTTGCCCCTTTTGTTTATAATTTGGAGATTTTTTTTTCAAATGATAAAACATTTTTGAAAAAAAAAAAATATGCATAACCTTTTCACTTTTTCAGCAGCATTTCTCTTTAATCTAGTAACCGTTATTCGTTTAGGGGAAAAAAAACCGATGAAGCACGTTTTAATTTCATTACAAATGCCTGTTTTCACTCAGAAATGAGAGCATTATTGTTGAAAGCAAAAGGCATTAGCAATTTTCTACATCAATTTTCGCGCCGAAAAAATAATTATAAACTATGGAAGAAGAAAGGTTCCACTAATAAAATAAACCCCGGTTGAGATGATTTGAAGTGAAGAGATGCATCTTGAGTAAAAAAAAAAGGAAAATCGAAAGTATAAATACCCGAGTGCCCTCTGGATCGATTTTTTCCGATGAGTGAGGGCAAAAACGCGCCGAAGCTAGTCCTGTAGACTGCGCGTGCGCACTCTCAATGGTCCTTTTCTTTTTTGGGTGATCATTTGCGGGAGTTCGCTCTTTTCCCACATTTGAGGAAATTGGAACTGGAACCGCAGCATAGCTTGAAGTAGTCCGCTTAAACAAGGCCGCTAACCATAATTGACTCTAATCATTGTTTCAAAAAATCGTTTAATGTTCTTATTAGGTGTTGATATTCGTGTTTTTGTTTTTAAATAGTGTTTAAAATGATACCTTAAGCATATTCTGCTTGTTTTCATTGATTGATATAGCTATAAACAGCCTAAATCCTACAATTATAGCTTGGAGAGTGTTATGAAACGCTTTGAAAATTTATCAATGTATTTGTCACTGTAAGTTAAAGAAAAAAAAAAATACTAAGCAAAAATTCTCTCAGCAGGAAATTAAATTACTGATTTTCTATAAACACATATATTTATTTAGAAAATTAATCCAGTATAGGTTTACTTATACATATAAGTATCCAAAAAATAAGCACTAAAAATTGTTCAAAAGTAACTTTAGAATTGAAGGACATATGAGACAACTAGAAGCACAGGGAGGTAAATGGATTATATAAAGCTTTGAGAAAAACGCATTCAGAGTTCAGATTTTTGGTAGGTTGTCATTGAGTTTTTGTACTAAATCATGCTGTTTAACAGCGCCTACGAGGGCTACTTGTACTATGTCTTGTCTTATTACAGATGAGAGATTCCTCTATCATTTGCATTGGTTATGTCCAAATTTTTTAATTTGGCACTTACATCGTTTTTCTTCTCACTACTTCATATGATATGCAGGTGTAATCAAAATATATAGTAATGTACAGTGTTGGTAAAAAAAATTGCATCACCCTCGCATTTTCACAACAATGGGATTATGTGAAAAGTTTTGGTCGACCGATTAACGATGAATGTAGGAAATTCTGCAAAACTTATGAAATAAACAATTAACTGCAGGAATCCGATAATTGTTTACGTAGATCCAGGCTGTTTCTGGGCCAAGGCAAACTGCTGACCCCATGCTCATTTTTCCATTTCTGAACCTGCGTGTGAGTTTAGAGAAAAAGAAAATACTTAAACCCATGACAATATAAGTCTAGTGGCAGGATAAAGGTTTTTAAATTGTTATTTACCAGTTTTGCCCTATGGCACGGAGCAGAATCATCCTGGAAAATGACGTTTGTAACTGAAGCAAAGTGATCCCGGATACTAACAAGCAATTTCTCCTAAAAATGCCAATATTCATCTGAGCGTTTACTGTTCCTTGCACAGAGTGAAGCCCACCAACTCCTTGATCAGAAATACAACCCCAAATCATCTGGGATACGGGATGATGCTCGACTTCGTGTTGAATGCCGTCAAGATGATAATCCTCTCCTTTGTGTTGCGGGTGATGCAATTTTTTTTAACACCACTGTACTAGATTACAACGGAAAAGTTGTATTTTAGACTTTTGTGGCCAAAATAAACAGTAGCGAAAAATTAATATAACTTGTTTTCAGTGGAAAAAAAGAAACTACAAATGTAATGGAGAATGTACAGAAATTTAACAAAATGTTTAGATTGTTGTGACTTTGATGTAGAATGCTTGGAGTCATTTAGGGTAACTAAGCAACGTCGTCTGTGCTTTTCAGCAGTGCTGTAGCTTAGGGGAAGGGGGAGGGGGAGCGTCCTCCGGAACACTTGGTTTTTTATTGCAAAAATAACTCAACTGCAATGTAAACTTGTTTCAAATTACCTTTTATTTTGCTCAGACCCCAAACTTACTGTACTTTCGTAGTTACGTACATGAAAGCTAGTAACTCTATTATCTTTAACATACAAATTAAAGTATGGTATGCGTCTTCTTTACTAATGGATGCAATTTTTAGTTTCAAAACTAGTACAATCTAGTTACACTTGCGAAGTTAGTTTTAGATTCAAGTATTCCATTTAATATAAGTTTTTTTTACATATCTCTGTTAATCGAATTGACTAGGCAGCATTCTACGTTTTGTGTAACCTTATTCCGGCGGCTAGTTTCCTTTGTAGCAGTGCAGTAACTAAACTGATAAAGCTAATGTAACGTTATGAGTGATGCCGTTACACCAGTTTTATCAGTTAAGTTACGCCATTGCTATGGAGGAAGCAAGCTGCGTAAGGTTACACAATTTTTTTAGTGATGCTAATAAAAGCAGGTACATTGAAACCTGTGTAAGTTGACCCCCTGCGGTGCACTTCTTTAGTGGTCAACTTAAACAGGTGGTCAACTTACGGAGGTTGATTTATATAAGGGCTAATTCCATGCATGAGAAAAGCGATCAACTTAGACAGGTGGCCAACTTACAAGGGTGGTCAACTTCACAGGTTTTACTGTATTTGTTTTTGTCATACATATTATTGCAATGGAATAATAAATAACCTAGGTATGGCAATTTCTCCAAGAGCAATGGCGCACCTCCCCCCTTCCAAAATGGTGCAAACCCCTCAAGAAAGAGACCCCCCCCCAAAAAAAAATTCCCTGAAAACACTCCCACCTCATAAAAATTTCAATATCACTTTCTGTGTTATAATTATTTGTCCCTGATGGGCAGTCTCAGAGTGAGCCATAATGCTCTAATACAAGACATACAATAAATAGTCAACGACTAAGAATGTCTTAAAAGTCGTTTAAAACTCAAAAATTTTAGGTATAATTTATACCACGCTCCATCAGTTTCAGGCAGTGGAAAAATCGCTTGTTGCTTAGTAAAATTAATGCATGTAAATGTTTTCACATCAATGCTCAAGAAAGTTTGGTATTTAGAAAGCCATTAGAGCTGCTTTCACAAAAATGCAAGCTAGTAACAAAATCACGTTATTTTTTAAACATATTTAATGTGCTAAATTTATTATTTATTTTTGTGTTTAAAAATATTGCACACTACAGAAAAAAACCGATCTACAAGTGCAAGATAAGCAAAAGAACACACATATAAGTCAAGCAAATGAAACAAAATTGAATATTTAAACATTTTGCTTTCTTGATTAAAACATCTTGCTTTCACTTCATAGTTAAAAGTGTTAAAAATATCTCACACATAACAACAATTGTTAAAAAGTTAAAAAAATATAAATCAATGAAAAACTTTCAATATAATCGAACGTAATAAGAGTCTTTTTTAAGCATAAATTATTTCTAAAAGTCTTATTTTGCACAGCAAGCTTGATGAAATGGAATTTCACTGCAATCGTTATTGCGATACTTGGTGAAAAGTAAAGAAGGCATAGAAGTTCACAGTAGGAATAAAGGTTGGAAAGGTTATAGGTATTACAAAAATACAAGTAAAAAAATTTCAAAGAGTCAAAATTATTAGTTCTTTGTAACATGTGTAACAAAGTGAAATAGCGGGGCAAAGTGAAATGGTGAAATATTTAATCTGCTTTTAACGCCACCTATCTGGTAGTGTTTTAATTATATAGTAGCACATGTAGTCTATTGCAGTCAGGAAAATAATATCGCTGAAGATTAAAGCATATGATAATACAGGCAATTTTCAAAAGTTGATACATACATTGTAATATTGTGCTGTAAGTCAAAAAAATTATTTTTTAATTATAGAATAACAAAGTTAATGTTATTAACTTTTTAAACTATAGTGCATCAGTTTCGTTGTAACATTTATTTAGTTAATATCTAGCTTATTTGTATTTTAAATATTTTGTACAATTGGTCAAATACATGCGAAACAAAGTGACTGGAGCAAAGTGAAAGTTTATTTTGCGTAGGGGAGACCGGGGCAAGATGACTATGCTAACAATTTTCGTGGTTTATTAATTTATTTTTAAGCATAGAAAAATTAATTTTACATGAGCTGTTAGAGTAGTCCTTTGTAGTATTAAATATATTGCCATTTAATTTTTCAAATAAAAATAACGAAGGATATTTTTAATTTTTCATAACCTTAACAAATCGTCATCTTGCCCCAGTACTGGGGCAAGATGACTTTGACCTAGGGGCAAGATGACAACGTTGAAAAAGGTTGAACATATTTCATGTTTTGAATATGTTACCTAGTTTTACAAATGATAACTGTGTTTTAACATCTTACTAAGTATCAAATTAAGCGTAATGCGTTGTAGCGTAATGTTCAAGTGTTAAGTTCTGCAGCTAAAAATAGACACAAATAAAAATACCATTTTCATGATTAGAACATTCCTCATGCCACCACTCTTGGCTTTTACAGCCCTGGATCCATTCTTCTGTTGGAGGGTCTCAAAATTCCACTTTCCAAGCAAGGCATCTTAGAACACTATTCTTTGAATTTCTTGCAACTACATTGCTGGGCATGAATACGGCCCGCACTAATAGACTTGGGCCTACAGAAATTTGGTCAGAGTTTTTTTTTTTACTCAATTTTTAGCTTCACGAGTTTATTTTCCCTGTGTTTTTAAATAATTCTTTTTTTCCGCTTTGCTCCTTGTTCTGACATTTCTTTGACGGGTGTGTTTGTAAGAATGTTTGAGCTTCAGTTTTTGTTTTCTCGCATGTGTTGCTTTAGGCAATGCATTGAAATCAAAAACACTAACACGCTTCTTTGGAGTATCGGAATCAGCATTTGCCATAACTTCTGCTTCATCTAGAGGGTTTATATGTTGGTTTTCTACTCCCAAGGTCTGAGGATTAGCACTATTATTCAGTTTCAGAGCCAACAACGTCATAGTCCGCTAAAAAACAAGAAAATTATGTGACTCGATACCTCATTCTTTAAACCCTTTATCGGCGTTTCCAAAGCTGCTTTGAAGTAAGCGGTGCTCAAAAGCTCACCAATATTTTTTTTCTTTGATAGTTTGTCCTTGATGAATGACAATAAAGTTGTCACATGCTTGGCTATAGTAGGTTTTTAATGGGCAGAAAAATGACTTATCAGGAGCTAGAGACGATGGGATGTGTGAAATGGCAACCCGACCATGATAATGTTTTTTCACTGCGATATAAGATAGCCTGCAAAGCTTTGTGAGATTTACGATTGTCAATAATCAGCAGAGCAGGAGATTCTTTGCTCGGTTTAATTCATTCAATTAGTCATTTGGTCAACTAGTTTATAAATAACCCTTGGTCACCAACTTTCGAACGATACCTACCTTAATTCAATGCGTCCTTTAGCCCCAGAGGAGAAGCGCAAGGTCGTGTGGACAAACAGACAGCGTTTATAGGAATTTAATAAAGTGGACAACATAGTTAGTATAATAAATTCCGAAACACGGGCAATAGGCAAGCTCGTCATCTTGCCCCGCGTTGCTGCCCGTCATCTTGCCCCAGACTGCCTGTTTGAACTGATTCTTCTCCATTGCCATAACAGAAGGCGATTAATTGACATATATTAATGGTAATAGGTAGTACTTAAACTAAGTTACTCATAAATACTCAAGAGACACGATATATCATATATGTATATGCAGCAGAGCTTATTTACAAATGCATAAAAGTTATATCGTGGCAACGGTAAACAATTAGAGCTTCAGAACTAACACAAATATGGCGATTTCAGCGTCTCTATACTATTGCTGAACGAATAGCGGATACGAGAGCCAGTAGCATGCAGTTGATGCAGTTACCTAGTTTAAAACGGAAAAATTAAGACATTCGTCATCTTGCCCGGCTCGTCATCTTGCCCCGGTCTCCCCTACTTATTCAATCATTTGCAAAATCACTTACGTATTCATTTATTAAGTCATTCATTTGCATTCCGTCACATAGTAATTTACTTATTTATTCATTCATACACATTTTTATTCATTCACTCTTTTACTCACTCATTTATTTTTCTTCATATATTAATTGATTGATTTGTTTAATTATTCATTAGTTGTTTCATTTATTCGTTTACCCTTTTTTTACTGATTCATTCGGAAGACAGTATTTTTTATATTCGAATATAAAACATTTCATTCGAAAAATATTTCGTTTTTTACTTTACCCCATGAAAAAAAAAGTGAAAATTTTCCACTAACGCAAATATACTGCCAAAACCAAAAAATTCTGTTTGCATTCAAGTTTTATTATGGCATACAGTATTCCTTCTTTATGTACTGTAACTTTCAAAACTAATTTTCCCTTTGCCCCACATTCCCCTATTTTAGTTTAGATGCAGACCTAACTGTACTTTAGTTTACGTTCAATATATTTTTCTCTTAATATACGTATGAATTATGTGCAAAATATTAAAAAAAAGTCTTATAAACATGTATAGCAACTTAAAATAAAAAGTTCAAATTATAAACAACAGACATACAAAAAGGGGAGGAGGGGATGCATACTATTTTGTGCAATTTTCAACCTTTTTTGTTCTAGAGGCTGTCCGTTAATTAAAAACAAGTACTTTCTTAGCTTAAAATTTAAGACTGCATCCATTGATATATTAAATCATTCCCTAGAAATAAAAAAAACCCAGTTTTATCAAAGTTTTTTAACAACAACCTCTGAAGTACACGATAGCCTTTGGGCTAAATTTGCAACGAGGTGAGAATTTATATAAGATCTTGTTGTTTTAATTTTGGGGCAAATAATTTTAAAAGAATAGTTCAAAATAAACAAACTTGTATTCTCAACTCCAGCGCTCGAATATGCTACCTTGCGGTGATTTACAAAATTAAAGAGAAAAGTAAAACATTGCGTTTCACGTGTGTCTTATGGTAAAAATAGGCAGTTTGTTATGAGTAGTTATTAACGCATTCGATGTATCTTAGATTGCTCTCAACAACAAAAATTGTTTCGTCTCGTAATGGTCTTCTCGAGCGTCTCAAAATAATGTTAGTTTGCATTCTTTCCCTCTAAAAAGCGAGTTGACTTTTTGTAAAAGGCGACAGCGTAAACACAAGAAAACTCTGGATTAGCAAACTTCGCATTATCAACGAATATGGTCGTCTGTTCGATGCATTTTTTTCTTTTTTTTTTGAAAAAGGACAATACCACGTAAATTTATTTTTATTGTTTTGTGTGAATTTGTAACAATATGGATTTTTTTTTAATCTTAAGCTCGAAAGAAGGATTTGATAACATTGGCAGAAGAATTAGGGCTTTCATCTTTGCATAGTTTAAAAATAAGTAATTTAACTAACCATATTTTACTACAGCATTTAGTTGGAATGGACATTATGCAAAATATTTTCTTGAATATCTTATCGTAGAACGAAATAAAAAATGTTTAACGCTGAGAATTTTCATCGTCAAAATAGTGGGACAACTTCACTTTATTACTTACATTATCAGCCAAAGAGTTTCGCCAAAAATGTTTAGGGTTATAGTTTTAGTATTGTGCGCGCTAAAAACCATTGGCGAGATTTTTTATGTCAGTTATAAACCAATTTTATTTTTTATTATGTGTAGAGGAAAAATGGTTGAAAATTTACAGAATTCGACAAGTTTAGGTAGATCAATTAAAAAGAAAACTACCACCATAAATCCGTGAGAATTTTATGGATTATTTGCATAGAATGACAGAATTAAATCATAATTCAGAAATTAGAAGCGTACGAAATATAAAAAAAGAAAATTAACTGATTGGGTAGTTTGAGAAATAACTCAGCTACAAATGTAAAACAATGAGCACTGGCCAAACAAAACAAAGAAGTATCATCTCCCTCTTTTGATAACACTGGTAAACAAAGGTTTTGTTACATGAAATATTTATAGTGTTCATAATGGCCACAATGAAAATGTAGTTCCATCAAGAATTGATAAATATCGAATTCAACATCGTGGAAATGGCTGCTTTAGAACAACCAACTACATGTTTTGCATTAATTTCTAACGTTTATTAATGCTTCTTGAATTCTCATTTTTTTCTACTCGGGCTAGAACACTCACAGCACTTTAAAAAATAATTTAAAAAGAATAAAACAAAAACGTCATGCATACAAACAAAAATTACTAGGCTTATTAAAATTTTCTACGCTACGGCGCGGCGTGCGTTTGTTTTACCTTTTTCATTCGCAATTAGACGGTGGCTGCAGTGCCCCCTATAGTTTGTTGGAGTTGCGAATTGTACAGGTATCCTTCGTTTAACACGGTTAATTCGTTCTGTGTAGTATCGAAACCGTGTTATACGAGACTTTTTTTATAAATAGTTTTTTTTTACTTATTTTTTACCCTAATTAATCATGTACATATCATAAATCATATCAATGTGTACCGTATTGTATAGAAACCATGTTATAAGAGATCTTGAAATAATATAAATCAAGGAATGTGTACCGTGTTATATCGAAACCAAATCATAAGGTGCAAATTTTATAACAGCTGAAATTTCGGCTTAATAGAACATACAAACAAAAACTGGCTACCAGAGCATACAAAGACCCACTGATTTAAAGATAAGACCTGTTGTAAGAAATAAAACTTAATTATTTTACATACCTCAAATTAAAACTGTTATGTGTAGTAAGAAAAAACTTTATTAACTTTCTTTACTAACAACGAAACGCATTCTATAAGAAAAAAAACCTGAGCTTCTCAATAGCAATAAAGTTCATCTGAGCAACAACAACAAAACAAAATGTAAAATAAAATAAATAGAATTATTCTATTTATTTTATTTTATATTTTGTTTGCCAAATTTAGCTTAAGTTTAATAATCCTAATGTTATTTTCCTACAATGCAGTGGAAACAAAATTATATTCATCTGTTTGTTTTTAGAACACTGATGAGAAAAATAAAGTATGTGTTTAAAAAAGTTAAAAGTTATATTGTTATACGGAGAAACCAAACTTTTGAACCGAAGACAGACAATGTTTCATAAAAGTTTCATAAAAGCAAAGTAAAAACTTATTACAGTTATTATCATAATTTTTTTAACAATGTATTGAACAAAAATGAAATTCCTTCTTTTAAAATTCATGTTCCATCAAAACGGTGTAGTATTTAAAATCAAGTTTTGTACCGTGTAATATCGAAACCGTGTCCTAATAATCGCAAATTTGCTATCATGTAATATCGAATCCATGTTGTAGAAGAACCATGTTATACAAGGGACGCCTGAAGTTATTTTTATTAACTTTTTACGCAGGTCAGAGATATTTTTCTGATTTAATACTTCTTCTTTTCTTAATTAATACAAGAAAGGAGAGCGAAAAACAATTGAACCAACAGGTAAGAAATACCAATAAGATACATGAAAAAAAAAATTAATGCTTAATAAATACATTAAAAATAGTTTGCTGTAGAGTAGTAGCTTTTTTTTTTTTTTTTTTTAGCTAACAGGTCTTTTTCAATTAGTTTAAAGATTCACTTCCCAAGATGTTGCATCAGGTATTGTGGAAAAATAGATGTTCCGCGATCTACAAAGTAATCCTGTTCTTTAAAGAGTCCTGTTGTTATTGTTTATCATATGTCTAAGTCAACATTTTCCTCCCTTCCCGTAAAACATTACCTCCAAAAAAGCAGAAGTCTAATAGCGTCACAAAACTGGCTATTCAAAAGAAGAGCCAGTTTTGTGACGCTACTCAAAACGTACTAGTGGTACCCACACGGCTTTGCCCGTAGTAGGAAATTAAAAGGTCATTTGGTTCGCCTGTATATTTACAAATAATGGATGATGAATGTCTCGCCAATTTGATATACTTGCCCATCTTACGGTTCCACGTTATAACAATTTGGTGATTTACTCGTCCATGTTATGGTAGTTTACTCGTCCATATGACAATTTGCTCGGTAAAATGTTCTTAAAATTGTAGTAGAAAAAGAACAAAATCGAATTTTCGAAAAATCGCTTCGAGGTGCACACCCCTATGCTACAAACTAACTTTGTGCCAAATTTCATGAAAATCGGCCGAACGGTCTGGGCGCTATGCGCGTCACAGCGATCCAGACATCCTATCCAGACAGACTTTGAGCTTTTTTATTAGTAAAGATGAAGAAATAATAAAAATAGGTAAGAGGTTAGTTGGGAAATGATGTAAAACAGGAAGACCAGAATCTCAAAAACAGCAAAAGAGACCGAACGTTCAAAATGTTTTAGTGGTTTAAGTCACCTATTCTATATTACCCTCCTTTTACCCTTTTTTATTAAATACTTTTCCCATGACGAAAAAATGAAAATAACTTGTAAATGGCAGTTTATTACAGAAAGTTGTAGCATGCGTCACGGTGATTTGGAGATTTCTATCGAAAAAGAAAATAAAGTTATTTATAGAAAGATAAATGATAGTCCATATTACTTTCCTCTCATTAAGAGTATATTTTATTAAATGAAATGTAGAATGCTGTGCAATCATTACTGAAATGGGAAAAGAGAAAATCTAATAAGTTAAAAGCTAAGAGAGTAGCAATTTCAAAAGTAAGATAAGTTTTTGATCATCCCGAGGATTTAAAACGAAAACAATTAAGTCTTCAGGTTCATTTGCAACTAATAAACTGTTGTGTCAATTTTTAGCAATGCTAAAGAGTTTCTGTCATAGTCGTGAACAAATCCCACTTTTTTTTTTCACTTGGCTGTTTGAGAAGTAATTATTTCAAAAAAAAAAAAAAAAGCTTTGTTTTAGCTATGATTTTGTGTCATGAGAAAAAATACTGAATCCAATAAATGGTAATTCATTATTTATTATTCCTACCAACTGTCGTTTGAGTAAAAATAACGCCAGGACTAGGGTGGTTCAAAAAAACTTTTTTTTTTGAATTAGAGTACAGGCTACCCCCTATTTGTTTTAGACCTACTAGTAGTATCATGCTGTAAAAGTTTTAGCTCCTTACTCAACTTTCAAGAGGGTGCTCAGTGACCCCATAATTTAACATTAGCCGTAGCATAGAAAATGCCACAAGTTTAGAAAAATTAAACTTCTGCAGCTGCGTTTTTGTAAATAATTATTTTATTGCAATGTGTATGCATATTACTAGTGTATATTGTAATATGTAAAATTGTTTCTTTAGTTCAATGTATTTTTTGACCCCCCCTTCCCATACGTATGAAGTTTGGGAGAAAGGGTTGAGCACCCTCTTTCAGTTGAAATAGGAAGCTAAAACTCCTCCAGTATATTAATATCCACAAGTATAAAAATATTGAGGTGTGGTCCGTTATATAGGATAAACTTTTTTTACATGTATTTTTGAACCACCCAAGCCAGGACTAACATACGCAATCTTGTAGCAATTTGCACCAACATATTACGAGATTAAAATATTTTGCACCAAGAAGAAGAAGAATCGATTTTCTTTTTGTATGCCTCACAGAAAATCAAAACCACGCGGACCAAGCAGAAATACTTTGTAATTTAATACTTTCTTCATGCTTCAATTAAATCTCCGTTTATTATTACAAATCTTAAACAACGTGGAACTTAATTTCGATCCACTAAGTTACATTAACTCAAATCGCATTTACCTCTCTTATCATGCTAGAACAGATTCGAACCGATATTTCTAAGATGAAAATAAATGAATAAAAATGCAGAAACATAAAACCGGAACAGAAAACAAGGAATGTGAGATAAAAGACATTTTACGCAAACTATAAATAAATAAAAAACTGACTGTCCGGATAAAAATACTTTTTCGCACAATGTCGCTTAATTTGCATTTGTGTATTAAATCCATTCCAAAAAGATATTTTTCCTTTTTCAACACAATTTTCTTTTCAGGAGAAAAAAAAACTTTGTTGTTGTGCTAGTGACATTTAATAATAGGAAATTTTAGCACGTTTCTGCGAGAAATATTTTTTGCTGAATTAAATTAAAGAAAATAAAATTCCATTTTCCGGAATGCAGCGCAACTTTTCGTCTGAATCCATGAATATTTAAGCAGTCTTCTTTTCAGAATTCATTTACTTAGTTTGGTAAAAGAAAAGTCTGCATATTAATAGTAAAGTTACTTTTTGTAATTATGGATTTCTCAAACGGGCCGTTTATTTACCTGAATCTCTTTTTATTTTAAAAAAGCCTTTTGCGTGACACAGAAACAATACTTAAATTTTGAATTCATGCTTAACCCAACCTATGATTTTCAGTTTCGAGTTTGGCTTAATCCTAAGGTTGTGATTTTACACTTTCGATTTCACAAATATTGATTTTAGAAACCACATCTATGACCGATATTGTTCTTCATTTAAGATGGAATTAGTTAATGGTTTAAGTTCTAAATCTGGCTCTGTTTATTTTTGTATAATTCATACATAAATAGGAAACATGAATCTATAAACGTTTTAAATAAGGAGTTAGTTAATGCTGGCTTTATTCTTATTTATTAGAAAATCCCCCGTCATCGCATGACGGATGAAAATTGTTTCTACATTTGAACGAAGTAATTACGTGTTTGGTGATACTTTGATAGTTGAAATTTGAACCCTAACACCAGTGGATCACCCCTAAACTCCAGTAGATAACTTTAGTTGTTTTGGTTTCTTCGTTTTCCTAAAATGAAAATCCCACCAGTAAAACATTTAAGTTACCGGACTGAGTTCAGCCTCGTCACAATAAAGCGTTACCAAAACATATCAAAATATCATGCCATGGCGCGAGTTTCAGTGTTGTAACTCGCGTGTTACTCAATCTTCGGCTTTTATATATGTTTGAGGATTGCAGCTACCCAATCTGTCATTGAAATGCGCCAAAAACAAAACTCTGTTTCTGTTTCTGGTTAAACTAGTTTGAACATAGATTAACTATTTGAAATTAGGGAGTGGGGAAGTTAAATAATAACTGAAATTTGAACGCAGTTTTGAGTTGAACGTAATCTGATAATAAAAACACTAAATATTGTATTGTAGTAATTCATGTTTCAAATACTTTAAATGCACTTATTTTTACGACCCTTTAATTTTTGAGATTTTCTTGAGCCCGTCGTAATGGCGGAATTTTCAGCTCACAAAATCACCCATATCTTAATTTTCACGAAAATTTCAGCTCGCGAAAATCATTGCTTTTACAGTATTCAAAATGCTGTCATTCAGGGTTATTTTGAGCCACTTTTTCTCTTATTTAAACTACCCCATTCATATTTTAATAGTTTTAGCATCTGCGCTCATAAAAAGCGGAAAAAAAACAAATAATGGTCATTGTAGTCATTCAAAATTAAAAAGTAATACAAAGTTAATTCATTTAATTAAATAAAAATAAAATATATTATTACTATAAATAAAATACATAATTACAAAGTAAATAAACAGACTGATTTAAAGTTATTCAGCCACTTAGGTCAACTCAAAACCACGTCAAAAATGGAAAGCAAAGTAAACCATATTAATAAAAGTAGCGAAATTTTAAATATAGAAAATACAATTTATAAATGTGAAACCCCATTCCCACTCTTTGTACTTCGCATAGCAAAATTTCTATCATTTTTAATATCGCATAAATATTACAATGTTAAGAAAATTAACAGCATCAAAAATAAATAAATAAGTAAATAAATAAATAAAAAAGAGAAATAAACGATGCAAAGTTTTCTTTAACATTACATAACATATCCTTCATGAACACTTTGCTTATACTCAAATAATAGAAGAAATAAAGTCACAATGGGGTCTTTTCCAAAATTTTAAAAGTATTTTTTTCTGAAAGAGCATGTTTAAAAACATAGGATTTGACCACTTTTAAAATAATTTGTTTAAATTTAATATTTAAAAAAAAATACTGAAATCTATGCGCTTTTATTGTTAACGCTTCTGTCGTGTGACATCACAAATTATGAAATGCCATTCTGTGTTGCCAATCACAGAGCAAAATATTTAATTCACATCTTTACTCATGTGTATTGGCAACGATATGGTTGATAGTAAGCGTAGAGTGCAATTTTAATTCGCTTGTTGATTATCATAACGTGGAACTGTGGTAGAAAGATGCGACAAAGTGCATCATTTGTGACGTCATAAATACCATGCCTTGTTTGAAAAATCGAACATTTAAAAAAAATTAATTTAAAAGAAAACTGTTGGGAAAATGAAAGTATTTTCTGGGCCCATGTTATTTTTTTTTACTTATTCTATCAATTTTAGTGACTAAAAGTAGTACTTTTGACTTAAGGAAACCACCCCATTTTGAAAAAAAAATCCCCAAGCAACTAAGATACGCTTAATCGTTCCCAGAATACCAAACGTTAAAATAGAAAAAGGAACGTATCACAAAAATTAAAAATACCTAATAGATGTATTTAAAATGTATATTATTTTTTAAAAAGTCATAAAAACAGTGCCACCCATCAGGTCGGTTACGATAGAAACGTTTTTGGTGTTGCAATTAGAAAAGAAAATTATTGTCTTCTATTCTACACATAGTGTTTTCGTAAACAACGGACCCCTAGAATCGGTCATTTCTTTCTCTAATATTGTCATGTAAGTTTCTGTTATTCGTCAAGCTAAGCTTTAAAATTTCGCATCCAAAGAATAAAACCGTTTAGTGGAAAATCGAAGTACTTAAAGAAGCGTAAAAAGTAAAATGAAAAAAGTAGAACTCGGAGTAAATCAACTCGTAAAATGCGATATCTCTACTTTAAACGCGACATCGATCTGAAGTACGCGCGTAGAATTGTTTGAATTTTTTTCCGAATGTAGCAAAGGGCGGATAATTTAAGTCAGTTTCCTGTTAAAATTTTCTTTATCTGCTGTGGTGATCATGTAATAAAAAGAATCGGTGAAGTAAAAGCGGAACAATAGCTAGCATAAAATTTAGAGGCAGTTGCCGGTGGAGACTACGACTTTAGCCTACTTTCCCGCGACAAAAAACGAACTGATGAGTGCATCACATGACTTCCTTTTACTCCAATTTAATGTCATTTCACCATTATTGGCAATTTTAATGTGATTCAATAGTTTACTCTCTAAATATCACCAACAGTGGTCAAATTAAAACCAGATTTTAAAAAAAAAACCAAATCGCCAAATTTGTCACCAAGTTGGCGACAAAACATGGCGACTAAAAAACTGCCGAAACTGGCGATATATCGCCAAGTGTCTGCCAAATTATAACACCACTTAAGTATACATCGAAATTAACACTGATTTCTCCACAAAAAACTGCGAAAGACCCCTTTAGAAACACCCGAATGCAACCAAAAGGGGAGGTGCACAACTAGACCCCATTAGGTGTCTACGTACCAAATTTCAACTTTCTATGACATGCCATTCTTAAGTTATGCGACATACATACGCACCTACGCACATCCGCATATACGCACATACATACATCCGTACATACGGGCGTCACGAGAAAAGTCGTTGTAATTAACTTAGGGAATGTCAAAATGGATATTTCGGGTGTCTGTACGTTACTAGGCACATATTCACTTGTGGTCTGGTTGAAAAAAAAACTCAACATTATTTCGGGGGTGAGCAAAATGGAAATTAAGACCGAATTTTTAGTGAATTTTTTTTCGCGAATACAATACTTCCTTTTTTTGTAAAAGGCGTAAAGTAGTAAAAAACTTAAAAAGGGGGGGGGGGGGTTCAATCTGAGCTATATTACTAACTGGATCACTTTTTAAACTGATCAGCGTTTTTGAAAGAACCAAATAGCACGTTGAAAAAAATAATAAATAAATAAAATCCAGGGGATCCAGCATTCATTTGAATTTTGACGCCTTGAATTCAAATTGTGCTTTTCGCAATCACGAATTGCTATAGGATCCTACTTATTGGGGTTTTTTCCTACAATTGGAATGGAATGGATAGAGGCAAGAAATTTGCAACCGTCATATTCTGACTGGTGATTTTCTAAAATAGCTAATATGAGGTACGATATAGGTAATACGAGGTATATCCATAAAGGTTTTATGGCCGATATCCACCATACACTTATCATAAAGATTACTTTCAGCGTATAACGTTATGAATTTTTATTTTTATCAACCTTAAATAATGGGAATTAGTAATATAGAAATTTTTATTTAGATAAAGTTTTGCTGTTTACGTTCATCGATATAGGTATTTTGTTTCCTGAAAAAACGTAATTTTACAAGAAAAAATTATTTTTTTACTGTTACTTCTGCTTGAGTTAAGTCCCGAAAAGAATATGTGTGAAATAAAACCGCAGAAAATTTGTAACTATGACGGCGGAATTTTCTTTCTCTAAATAAATATTAAAAACAACCGTCCTAATGGTAATCAGAAAAATGAGAGCAACATCACCTTTGGTCAAGCGAGGATAATAAACAGTTTGTGCTTTCTTCAAAACCCACAGAATTTTGTTTTCAGTATCGAATCTCAATTATTTCTCTTTGTTCATGCTTATTTGTTACCGACTTCAAAAAAGGAGTTTATGATTTCGGCTTGCGGCTTTTTATGTGTTTTCGTATTACTTCAAGAATACTGATCCGATTTGAAAAATTCTTTTTTTTGTTTGGAAGGGTATGCTTCTCAGATGGTCCCATGCTAATTTTGTCTGGATCTGTTGAGGGATCTCGGAGAAATCTAAGAAACTTTAAATTTCACAAGTTGTGGCAACGTAGACCAGCTTTCGTCACTGCGCGATACGTCACAGGAGGTCACGTGGTTTTGGCGTGAACGGTGCATTTTTTCGACGGAGATATCTTGTTTTGAACAATACGTATAAATTCTCTCGCATCGGGGTTTGATTCTCATGGCGCCGGCTGCTAATTTTGTCTTACTAATGTGTTTCTTACTCATGTAGCAAATCAGTAAATTAAATGCATTTTGCTACGAAAATAGTTGAATTAATTAATTTATTATAATTTTTTTTTTTGCAAATAAATAACTTCATTTAGTCATCAAAGTTTTTTTTTTTTAATATTTCAGTTTTGAAATATATTTAGTGTTAAATTCATGGGGAATTTAAGACAAAAATCCCCCCGCCGCTCCCTCCGAAGATTAAATTTATGTTCCTTAATAAATATATCGTAACTGGCGTACGATTTCTGAAGTTTGACTAGTATTCTAGATTTAATATTTCATCACGCCGTCAGCTTAATTTACAGTTAGGGTAATATTAATTCACGGACTTAGTTGGAATTTTTTTTATGTAGTATGCTCCCCGATTACTAGAAGACGCCTGTACAGATTAGGAAAATTCTTTTTCTGTTTGAAAGGGTATACTTCCCCCTGTCGTCTAATGGCCTTCAAGTCCGGGTATAAGGGATCCTGGAGAAATCGAGGGAGAGGATAGATGTAAAGACTAATTTTGCGTTTAATTAAATTAGTGTTCAACTCAGGTGGGTTGTCAGTTACGTTATGTAGTAGTTTATAGGAGGTCTCGACTTCAAAAGGTTATAAAAAGTAAGAGATCGTATATAGTTAGTTAGGTATTAAAAAAATTCATCGTATAGTAGTTAAAATCAGTATTTATTTTACAACTGGGTGTTTAGTTTAGTTGATTTTTGTACTGGAATTATAAAATAAATTTCACACTCGCGCTTTGTTGTTTTTAAGCTCATAGCGTCTCACTTAAAGAAACGATTTTTATGGGGGGTTTTTAATGCATAGAAGGGATCTAACTTAAGACCCAAACCTTTTGCATCACCATATTTGTTCTTTAGAAAAAGGTTATGGGCAAAAAACAATAAACTTAATTCAGTTTCAATATCAAACCATTAAATATTAAATCCATTGTTAAAGAAAGTGCCCCCCATAAAACATAGGTACTTTCTTTACTCAGTGTTAAAGAAAGTATCATAAAACATTAATATTAGTCAGGGGTGCCCCCTTATGGGCGAGGGAGGGTGTTTTGAGGGGTATTTTTCCTTTTTAGGGGGCTCTTTCTTTGGGGGAGTTCCCTACTCCCTAACTATTTCCCCTGCATTAATCATTCGTAGTCATATCGCAATTTTTGAATAAAGACTCTTCTGAAGCAAACAGGAAATTCATTTAGTATCATTGTTCTAGTAGTATTTTGATCTTCTTATATACAACATCACAGTAGATACTCTGTTTCTAGTGTGGTATTGATCTATAACGAGACCTAGTAAAGAGAAATGTGATTTTTTTCACGAGTTACTTGTCACGTATTATTGTGAAATATAAAATAGTTAGGAAAATCATTGACATTTAAATGGCTTTAACTAGATTAACGCACAAATAAAACCTGTAGAGGAACAAAGATCAGTTTTTAGTGCCAATCGTATAAAATATTATGCGCATTAAAAATTTTTCTTTTTTTTTTAACCGACTTCAAAAAGGACGTTCTCAATTCGTCAGAATCTTTTTATGTATGTCCCCTGTAAACTCAAACACGCACAGACCAATTTAGATTTTTTTTTCTCGTTTGAAAAGGTATATACTTCCAAGTGATTCCATGGTCATCAAATCAGTATCTGAAGCTGGAATCCTTGAAAAATCAAGAAAACTCTTCAAATTCTATGGGCAAAGTCAAAGCGATTTAGGTTGTGTTTTAGTGACTCGTTAATTGTTTTCGGAAAGCATATTTTAATAAAGTCAAACTGATGATGAAGACAATTTTCTTTGTAAATAATTGCGCATTTGAAAAAGCATTTCTTTACAGTCTTCGGAAGTCTCCGAGGCGCTGTGCTCTTTTTCTTTCTCTATTTTGTTCATCTTAGCTGTTTTCAGACTCCTGTGCTTTCTCACTCGAGATGTACGTAAAGAGTGAACCACATACTCTGCCCTACGTACTTATTTTACATTTACATCACTTAAAAGAAAAAATAAATTATTTTCAAATAAAAAAAATAACCGACTTCAAAAAACAAAAAGGAACTGAAAAGTAAAAAATAATGGATCATATTTCCATACGGTTTTTTACCCAAATGTATAAATCAAATTTATAATACAATACCTGTACAAAAATCAACTAAACTAAACACCCAATTATAAATTAAACACTGATTTTTATTACCGTACGATGAATTATTTTAATACCTAACTAATTATATACGATCTCTTAATTTTTAGTAACCTTTTGAAGTCGAGGCCTCCTAACGTAACTGTGTAGGTTTAGATTTAAAGACCAATTTCGCGTTTAGTTAAATTAGTGTTTAACTCTAGTGGGTTGTCAGCTCAGTAACGTTAGATAGTAGTTTATAGGAGGCCCCGACTACAAAAGGTTATTAAAAATTAAGAGATCGTATATAATTAGTTAATTATTAAAATAATTCATCGTACGGTACTAAAAATCAGTGTTTAATCTATAATTGGATGTTTAGTTTAGTTGATTTTCGTACAGGAATTGTAAAATAAATTTGATTTATACGTTTGGGTAAAAAATCGTATGTAAGTATGATCCATTATTTTTTACTTTTCAGTTCCTTTTTGTTTTTTGAAGTTGGTTCTTTTTTATTTGAAAATATTTTTTTATGTCACTGTGGGAGCCCGTAGTGCTATATTGAAAATCAGAAAAACAAAACGAGGATAGTAATTCAGGCAAAAAAAATTTACATCGCAAGAAGTATAATTAAATTAGAATTTCTCCCCCCTTCCCAGAATATAAACATTTTATGTATCTTCGTTTTTAATAAGATAATCTTTTGCCATTTGATTTAAGGATGTGAGGACTGATTTTTTGCATTCCAATTTCCATGACCAAAATATTGTAGCAAAACCAAGGTGCACTGGTTAAATAAAAACTAAACTGAAAAATAAATTCGTTCTTTTTGAACTTCTGAAGCTAGTTTCGTCGGTACTTATTTTTCCCTTTTATGAAATATGCTTTGAAATGGGTAACCCTTAATCTATCTCTTTCACATACATACAAACAATAATCCTCACACGTATAAGAGCGAATTCACTAATCGAGTAACGCTCTTTACGAAATCAACAATGAAACTCACAACATAGCAAGATAATTTGATAATATTTTTTGGTAATTTTTGACAGGCGGGGAAATGCTTTATTTTGACAAGGCTTAACTGGATCCGGTAACTTAACTGTTTTACTGGTAATACTGTCATTTAGGAGTGAAGAAACGAAAAAGTGGTTCACAATGAACGCTATGTATTGGAGTTGAGGGTTAGTACACTTGAGTTAGGGTTAAAATTTCAACCAGCAAAATATCGCCAAACAGGCAATTGTTTTGTTCAAATGTAGAAGAAAGTTTCACCCGTCATAACTTGACGAGCGATTTTCTAGTAATAATAATAATAACAATAATAGTAAATTAAAACGAACATCCTCACTAATATTATAAATGTAAAAGTAAAGAAAAAAATAACTAAAGATTTCTAAATTCAAGATGACCGTTTTTAACTACAACTGATTCAATTATGTTTGCCACTTTGACAAGTATATAAACGATTTTTTCATCTAATATGCTGCAGGAAAATTCTGTCGGGGATAAAAGAGTTTAAGCAAACTTCACGAAATAAAGAAATAAAGAAAGTTACGAATTGACATCAATGTGTCTTATTTTTCTTTGTTTTAAAAACCTTATTTCATTAGCCACGTAAGAGATGCGAGAGGGGAAAAAAAATAAATCTGAGAAATCCTTACGCCATTTTTTCCTCAGTGACTTTTACATAATCAAGTTTATGGAAACATGTTTATTGTTTTCTAATAAAGCAGCTTACATTTCTCTATATGTCTGTGCGCTTTAAGAAAAAAAATGTGAAAAAAAAAATCCTGTGAATCAAATTGCCTCCATACCATCTGATTATTTTCTTTTGTTTTATCCTCATACCAAGTTTCAGAGATTATATCCCTGGAGTTGTTACTTTTGTATTTTCATAAAATTTTCTCCTAACTATTTTCCAACCCAGGAGGCATTTTGCTCAAATCTTCTTTCTTCTGTTAAAAGATAAAGTTTTCTATTTAATGCATTTTTTCGGAGCAATATATTTCTGATAAACAAAATGCATTTGATTTCTTTCCAAGCTGCCCTGCAAATATTTTCCTTGTGCTCATGGAATTTTAATCTGGTAAGAAAGCATTGGAAGCATTTGTAATCGTTTTTTTTTAATACTCTGCTACCCTTAGAGAATTTATCTTTCTCTTCTGTAAATAAAGATACTATATTGCTCAAGGTTCGGACTGTCTGCAAAAGTCTTAAAGCGTTTATCAATTTATTTCCTTTTTGAGAAAAATTTCTGGTGCTGAAAAGTAGCTGAGTCAAATAGAAACTGGATTCTTTAATTTATGCTATGTGAAACATTTGATTTAGATTCAATTGCGTTTTTTATTCATAGAACAAAATCTTGTAACATTATTAGTATGATAGTCTACAGTGCTGAATATTATGAATTTTGTAATGGAGTCACCCTTTAAGTCGGAAGGAAAATAAGGAAAAAAATGTACATTTAATTGAAGTGTTTTTTTCCCCGGAGTTCTTCATAATATCAGTAATTTTGATGAACTTGTATTTGGATTGTTGAATTTGAAGAAGCGGGACATTAAAAGTTTATTATTGTTACAAATTCTGTAAATAGTAATTAATGTAGTAACGTAACCTGTAAATAGTTTCCCGTTATAAATATACAGCCCCTTTGCATTCGGCCGAAATATACAACCCCCTATTTCTTTTTTGTTCATTGACAAAATTTGATAACGGTCTACGCATTTTCTGGAAGCATTTGGAATCTTGTGGAATATTTGAGAGATTTCTTTTCGGTGTGTATATAAACCGTTACGCTGGATAAAGAGGGGGAGTTTCGATTGAGATTTCGAACTGAGAGCGTATTTGCTCTGTTTATAGCGAGGCATTTCGCTGTGTTGTTTTCGTATTTGGAAGTAAATACGTGTGTAACCGTTAAGTTTACGGTGTTGAGTGATATTTGCTTAATTGCTGATGATTAATTTAGCAGTTGTTAACGATTTCTCCTGTACATAGTGTAAATAAAGCACCTGTGTTTTTATCAAGAACTGTGTCTTCATTTCAAGAAAGTGGAAGTCGCACCGAATCCGTTACATTATTATTATCTCAACATAAACTCCAAACTTAAAAAAACTACTTTCAGAGTTTTACGTGATTGTGATTGACAAAGTTTTATTTATTTTATCCTTAATCTTTTTCATAGTCTGAAAACACGCATTTATTCAGCTTGTATAACTTCAACGTTCTGTGCAATGTACATTACAGGTCCTTAGGCTTTTACAATTTCTTCTAAAATTCTTCATTTGAAATTTAAAATTAGTTCTACATTTGTTGATGCATCACATGAAGCAAAGGGTCAATAATTTTCGATACAAGAGGTGAATTACTTAGTTGGTCTTAGATTCAGATTTCTTCCACTTCGAGAATCTATCTTTTTTTTTCTTTCCTATTGGACTGCAAAAGAAGCTTTGTCTTATGCAGACCTAGTGCGAATGCTCCGACATATTATCCATTCTTTTATGTAGTGCCACTAACGACGGGTGCTATTAGGGAATTTCGCCGCCCAGTTTCACCACCAGAAGGAGGCACTTGATCTCTCCTTCATACGAAACCGCACAAAGAATTTAATTTTGTCAAAATGCCCAAATCCAAACGAATATTTGAGAAGGGATCTTATTCACCCACAAAATCTTACGAAATAGACACTATCGATTACTACGTCTTGAAAATCCACCGACTGGAGACAGGCTCAAACCTGCACATCTGAGAGGCCAACGCTTTACCATCACACCCCTTTAACGGTAGGGGAAATATCGAAAGTTGTCCATAAAAATTCCTCTGAAGCGGTTTTATATCGGTCATGTGCCGATTTTACGAATTTCATATAAAACAATGGGGTAGTTTCCAAAATTTTTAAAACATTTTTTTATAAAAGATGATACTTAAGAACATAGGATCTAATCCCTTTTTTAAGTAATTTGTTTAAGTTTAATATTTTTGAAAAATTACTTAAATCGGCGCAGTTTCATTATTTATATTTATTGCCGATGCATCACAAATGATGAAATGCCATTCTGTGTTGCCATCCACAGAGCAAAATATTTAATTCGCATCTTTACTCACGTGTATTGGCAACGATATGTTTGATAACTAGCGTAGAGCGCAATTTCAATTCGCTTCTTGATTATCATAACGTGGAAACGCAGTACAAAATGCGCCAAAGACCATCATTTGTGACGTCATCAAGACCACGCCTTGTTTGAAGAATCGGACATTTAAAAAAACTAATTAAAAAATAATTCTTGGGAAAATGAAAGAATTTTCTGTGTGGGTCCATGTTATTTTCTTTGCTTATTCTATCAATTTCAGTGACTAAAAGTAGTACTTTTGACTGAAGGAAACAACCCCATTGAAGGGCTCGGTGCATAAATGTGACAAGCAACAAGGAGTGACTATTCGATCAAAATTTTTGTTTCTCATAACTAAAATTGAAGTAAACATGACAATGAATTATGGCATTTGGAGAAAAACATATCTGGTTTTAGTATTGCAGAATATAGAATGTATAATACCTTCGAAAAATTCTACAAATGTGTTTTATAAGTACGCACATTGAACTCAAGTAATGAAAGATTTTACTCTCTATGTAATGAAATTATTTAACACCCTTACATGACCTTTTTTTTCCCCTCTCTTACTGTGACGATACGGTAATTACTTATATAATTTTTTTTTGCGATTTTATAAAAACATTCTTGAATCTGTGAAGTATTATGGCACAAACCGCGTATTTATACGATAATTCGTTGCTTTTTATGATTTTTTAAAATGTTTCAAGAACTTTTCGGACACCCTGTATTTTAGCATCTTTTGCGCAATTGGTACACTTAATCGAGGATGTCAGGCCTGACTAAAGACCATGTCAGCCTAGTCGAAAACTAGGGTACCCGGCCTTGATAGGGGGGGGGCGGCGACACTGCCGCAAAAAAAGAAAGAAAAGAAGGAAAGAAAAAAAGGAAGGAAAAAAGAAGAAAGGAAAGAAAAAAGAAAAGGGGGGGGATCTCTGGATAAGAGAGAAAACGTAAAGATAAAGTAAAATTTACTCTTTTGGTATTTACTGTTGTGGCACTTAAAATAGAGTTAATTGTTTTCTAGCAAGCAGTTTTGATCCCCCCTTTTTTTCTTCTTCCCCCTTTTTGCTTTTCCCCTCTTCCTTCTTCTTTTCTCCCTTTTCTTTTTTTGGGGTTCGGGAAAGGCCCGGTGACATAACTGACAAGGGACCCACCTTGGCTATCTGCGGCCCTGGAGGAGCTAAACGAGAGACATAAATCTATGGCTTAACTCATGCTTTTGACCATTCTAGCACGTCCAAATCATACAGCTAAAACATTGCTCTTTAAAACTAACGACAAATAATAGTACAGAAAATCGTGAAAAATTACCAACGCCATACTTACTCGGGCATGCTGTAAGAAAAAATGGCATGAAACGCTTTTGCCCTTGGATTGTTTGTCCAATAATAAATGAAATTTTAAAAACTGTTCCAGTAGATTCTGCCATTGTGCCGCCTATCATATTCAGATTTTCATAGATTTCACTAAGCTGTGATAAGAAACAAATGCTTAGCACTTTGAGACAATAAAGAGTAGAAGCTTCATTTTAAAAGATTCTCTTAAATTTCAGAGAAGATTTTCTAAAGTCTTTTGATCCTTTCTATTCATTTCATTTCATAAACACGCCGATTAATCAAACTGCTTTGAATACCAATGTAAGTTACCAATGTAGTGGTTCATAATTCCCTATTGTTGAGTTAAAACCCGAGAGACGTATTTAATGAATAGAAAGACAGATTAATAACCATCGGTTTGATCTAACTTTCATTTCCTCCCCAATAACAATTGATTTGGTACAAGTGGGGGATTTTTATGAAACATTAGTATAAAATACAGTTCAATTTTAGTAGCTATAATTTAAATTCAATAAACTGGTTTTTGTGGTGCATATTAAGCTAAGTGGGCCAAATAAGATCCCTGCAAGGTTCGTTGCCTAATTTATACCTCATTTATGTTAAATATGGCTCTGACTTTTGCACATTCATCGAGTGACTGAGTCAAAATAAGGAAAAATTAATTTCATGTAAAAAACTTAAACGTTTATCATGTTTGTCAGCAGTTTTCACAAATAAAGGTGATTTGGATAAGGCAACACGAGTCCCAAATAAGGATTAAATTCCTGAATCGTAGAATAAGTAGCGACACATCCGCCATCTTGGGGCTTACTTTTATGTCTGCTATGGTGACCTAACGTGATTTTCTTCTTAACTGTGGTTTCTTATTAACTGCACGTTAATCCACAATCAATAAGCACAACAATCACGAAATAAAACACGCTACTTCACCATAAGCAACGTTTAGCCCCAAGATGGCGGACGTGTCGCTGCTTATTCTACGATTCAGGGCTTTATAAGGGTAACTCTGAGCAAGGATTACCTCAAGAAAGGTGGAAGACAAAAAATAAAAAAAAAAACACATCAAAAGTTTCTACCAAACTAAAAAAAGTTGAAAATTTCTTGATTGTCAATATGAAGGATTATGAACCATATTGTACAATCTCAAAACCATTATCAAAGATCTTATATTTTCTTCAGTGGAAAAGAGAAAGATCAATCGCTACATTTGGAACAATGATAATTCGTTCAACTTTCTGTTTTTTATTCACTCCTCTGCACTGTTCATGCACATATATGCAGCAAATGCTGCACAAGGACAGCAGAGTCCTAATAGAGCTAACCATGGCTTTATTGGATTAAATTGTACCATAAATCTCATTGGAGCTGAAATATTTTTAATCAAATATTGCCTAAATTTTATTATACAATGACTGCTTTCCAAAAGTAATAAAAAGGTTTAAGAAAGTATTATAATAAGTTCGACTTTGTGGATCTTGAACTTTGGACTGTAAATTAGATGCATTTTAAGCCCATCCCAACATCGTGGTGTTAACTGAAGCCTCGTCCTTATTTCAAATGACATACCAGGAGTTAATCTCTAGCAGTCCAGGCAACACTTTTGTTTCATGACGTAAGAATTCATTACTCTCCAAATACCTTTATTTGCAGAGCTTCATATTTATTTCAGCACAAACAATACTTTTCACACAGCTGTGTTAACCAAGGCAAAACTAATAACATTTCATGGGCATCTGCGTTAACCATTGCGAAAAAGTTAACTGAAGGATAAAGTTTTGGAAAAATATTTTCCCGGTAGATTTCGCATTTATAAAATGCTAAGTCTTGAGTGATATCAGCGATCCTATCTGTTCGAAATGCGAAAAAGGAACAGTGGTAAGAAATTTTGCTGTAGCTACTATCGAGAAAAAAAAAAAGAATCGATATTTTCCGTAGCATAAGTTAAAAATTCCGAAAGGAACAGTTTCAAGATTCTTACTTTTCTTTCTTTCTTTTACTTTTTTTCAATCTTTATTTTTTTGGTTAAAATTGCATGTGGGAAATATTTTGTCCAAAAAGAAACGCAAATACGAATATATGTTATCGATTCTTTTCTTTTTTTAGAACTTCGGATTCAAACGTCGTCGCTGAGGAAGAGAGGAAATGTCGTTATTTTTATTCGAATTTAGAAGGAAAAAAATGGTGTAACGTTTCCTAAGAAAACATGGGTTATCGGAAAGTCTTCAGTAGAATTTTGAAATTTAAATAGTTTGAGCTGTCGAAAGGTAAGTTTTATTTCCTTGCATTTATTTTATTTTTTTTATTTTTTAAATATAGTATTCTTGTTGACTTTGAAAAAAGAATGCAAAAAAAAAAAAAAAAAAAAACAGCCTAACATACAACAAAATTTGTTAGCGATGGACAAAAAATTGTACATTTGAAAATAGAGCTTGGGCATAAAATATTTCATTCCAGTATTTTATTTGATAAAGTAACAGTCTTAAATTTTCATTTCAGGAAAGTTGTAAGATTACTTGGAAACTTAAATCTATTATGTTTCATTTAAAAAGTTAATTTTTTTTACATTTTAACAATCTTCTGTTTGTAATTTCGTTTTCCGCTCTCTTGAAATGCTCCCTACTGTTAATCTATTGCTTTTATTCACCTTTTCAGAATGAAAAAGAGAGAGAGAAAAAAGACGTTAACAAACAAATAAAATTTAAAAAAAAAGAATACAAAAGATATGGGAAAAAAAGGCTTAATGTACTGTGAAAATATCTCTGAAAACCATAAAAAATGCCAACAGCATATTAAATAAGTTACACAAAAATTTAAAAATTTAAGAAATGGAAAGTAGCATTTTCAAATGGAGAAACTGTGAGTCTGACAGTCTGTCTGCCTAATAAAAAACCGTCTAATTTCAACATTTCCCTATTGTTTGTATTCAATTCAACACACATTTCTTCAAATATCTCGAAAACTCATTTCTGCAGATACCGCTGTTTACCTGCCCACAGCAGCAAGATGAACAACCTTTGTTTTGTTCGAACACCGTGGCTAAGATATGTTATTCCTATCGTTAATTTTCTTGATTGGAACATCCTTCCTTTCATTTTTGCAAAATAATTCAGAGAGTTTAACAGTAGCGTCTAATTCAAATTTCAGCATGGTAAATTCAGGTAGACACAGATCACGAGCATTGCAAGACAAACATTGCAGGAAAAAGCTATTGACAAATAGAATTTGTAAAAAAATAAATTATATATTTGGCTTTTTTAGGGATACTTTTTGAAAAATACATTTTTTTAGCTTTTTGCTAACGGGAGCGTTAATGTTAAAAAATATAGCACCTGCTGGATCAAAACCTTTACTCCTAAAAACTAACAACACTAAAAAACCTTTTTTTTTTGAACGAAAAATTAAGATACTTGTGCGATTCTGAGTATAGTCTTACTTTTTGTTTCAAGAAATAGAAAAAGGCCTACGTATAAAAAAACGTGCAGTTTCACTCTTTTAGAATGACCTCGGTTATGCGACATCACGGCTAAAACGAATATTTTGTTTATTACTATGCAATGCTATTTAATTGCGTTAAAAATTATAACGTATGTTATGTACATCAAAATAAAAGTTTTGATTGAAAGGAATACCGTATTTTTTTCCAGAAACTTTGTACCGTTGTAAAAAGATCACCATGGATTGTAAACAACATGTTGAGTTAAAATTTTTAATTTTTTTAATGTTTGACAGCGGATAATAACAATAAATTCGGGGCAATTTTTTTTTACTCAAAAGAAAGAGTTGCAAGAGGTTTTAGTTTTAATCAATATTAAGGTAGACTTTTAATAGTATAATATTTTGTAATTTTTGAAATTTTTTGTTAACAAGAAAAATTGTTAACTGTGCAAAAGTCCGAGGGGACATTATTTTTCACCAAAAAAGCAAAGTGGTGAGCGATTTCATTTTTGACATTTTTTTTTTTGGTATTTTTTAAATATTCACTTCTTTAGTTTGAAAACAAATAAATATTTTTTAAAATACGAAAGGTAATATATTAGTTGCTTTAGTCGTGTGTTATGTCCGTTGACCCTTGCGCAGATTTCATTTTAATTACAGCAGTGGTTAGTACCATGGATTTCCATAGAATGATTTCAAACAAGGGAGCCCGTAGAAAGGTGAGGATATACGAAAAGATAAGGAATATGGCATTTAAGTTTTTAGACAATTTGTTCCAGGATTGGTAGAAAAACAAGTGCGAGAAACCCATGTGACCGAATCGAAACGTTAGCAGAAAGGTTCATCTTCTGTTGATCAAATGCTTATTGTTTGATGAACCAGGGAGTGTAATTTTTGTTCACGTTGCTATATTGTCTTATCACTTCTCAGTAAGTCACATTTATTTTCGTTAATTGTTTTTAAACGAGCCAATGTGTGCATTACATGACTTCCTTTTACTCCAATTTATTGTTATTTCTTTATTATTGGAAATTTTAATGTGATTCAATAGTTTACTCTCTAAATATCAAAAAAGTGGCCAAATTAAAACCAAATTAAAAAAAAATCCGCTAAATTTGACACCAAGTTGGCGACTAAAAGACTGGCGATATATCGCCAAGTGTCCGCCAAATTATAACGCCACTTGAATTTACATTGAAATTAGCTATGATTTCCCACCCAAAAGGGACAAAAGACACCTTTAGAAACACCGGAATGCAACCAAAAGGGGGAAGTGCACAACTAGACCCCCACTAGGAGTCTACGTACTGAATTTTAACTGTCTAGGACATACCGTTCTTGAGTTTTGCGACATACATACGCACATACGCACATCCGCACATACATACATACATACATAGATAAATACGGACATCACGAGAAAAGTCATTGTAATTAGCTCGGGGAGTGTCAAAATGGATACTTCGGGTTTTATACGTTCTTAGGCACTTATCCGCGTGTGGTCGGGTTGAAAAAAAAAAAAAAAAAAAAAACTGAACATTATTTCGGGGGTGAGCAAAAGGGAAATTAAGGCCGAATTTTGAGTGAAAATTTTTTCTTGAATACAATACTTCCTTTTTTATAAAAGAATGTAAAAATATCAAACATAGATGATTTTTATAGTGTATCACATATCTGACTGAAATGAAATCCAATCTAATTAAGTAAAATTACTGTCTGTAAATCTCTGCGACATGGGGCAAAATGTCGAACTCAGTATGTATTGCAGAGAAACTTACTCTGCCATGGTAATATTTCCAGAGCACATCACCCATCAATTGCAAGAATTTGATTTAGCATATTTCGGACAACTAAAAACCTTTTTCGCCCTGAATAATGTTCTTTTCTCACATCTAAATGAAAAAGTTGCGGAAAAGAATAAGCTGAATTAACTAGAAATTTTCGAAATGCTTTCCTTGTTAATTAAAGTTAATAGATAGTTAGTTAACAAAAGGCAAAACCATTTCAATTATTGTTAACGAAGTTCTCTTTTCATTCCATTTCTAAAATCTAAAATCTAAAATGTACTGTAGTTTAACCAAAAAACCATCCCTTTCCATCGAATAGCCACCAGGGCTTTTGTCTGCTCAAGAATACATTGCTAGTAAGAGCATGGAAGCGATTCCATTTATTTGAACGCAAATCGATTTGTTTAATTTTTTTTTGCCCGACAACTAATCAAAAAGTTAATTTCTTGTAAGTTTCTTCCTTCAAATCGCATTTTTTCTCCTTTCGCTCGGAGCTCTTCACCAACATCGATTTCTATGTTCCACATTAGTTTTCTTCCCAAGAAACGACGTTTTTTCTTCTATCTTACTGTTCTATTTTGGATCACGCCTTTACTTTTTGGAATGATAATGCGAATGAATCGCGATAAAATGGTTTTGTCGATTAAAAGCATTCGACTATCTACGATTTTTTTTCGAAGGATTTTTTTACGTAATTACAATCCGCCTTAATTCTTAAACATGTCCTAATTCAAATCGACTGCTTCTAATTGTTTTACGATGCATTTTCGTTTATACTTATTTTTTTAAGTTAAATCTTATGCACAAAAGATTTTCTTGTGCTTGAACTTAAGAAAATTTTAAGCACACGTATGTATTCTTGATAAGATTTGAACAAACTAATAAGAATTGAAATGAAACTTCTGCATGATAAGAACCTTAGTTTTCTCTGATGTAAGGGATTTCCTGGAATTTATGTGGCATGCAATATCATAAACGCAAGATCTTTCTTTAATATTTTTCCCAAGGGACAAAATTTTGATGATCTCAAAAGTCACATTAATTATGCCATTTTTATAGTAACCACGCATTTTCTGTGAGGATCCAGTCTGATGTTGTCGAAATTTCTTACCGGTCCATCTGACCCGGATTGACTAGATACTGACACGGTGGTCCATTTCTCCCGGAATTACCCTATGTGTATGAAATATAATCCTTGTTGTTGTTGTCTTGTGCCAGCTGGGCTAGTAATTTGGGGTGCGTTGCTTCACTTTTTGCCGTAATTCGGTGCGAAACCCATCTTCCACAGTGAAGAAATGCCATAAGGATCAGTTTATAGGGTAGGCAACTGTTCACAGCATAACAGCACATTCACACAAAGAAAGGACAAGGACAGGAGGGAGAAAGTACGTCCATGCCCGGGACGAGATTTGAACCTAAGACCTCATTACCCGCAGTCAGATTTCTCTGACCACTAGACAAGGCTTGCGGCATCCAGTCTGATGGTACATTGAATACAAGCAGATAAGAAGTAAAAGCTTGAAATTGAGCTTAAAGTCTCTGTAAAAAGCAGTATTTGTTCATCTGATAATCTGTAAAAACTATGTCCCGTTCACTTATTCCTCGTTCTTAGCGAGCAACACAGAAGTCGCATTAATTATGAAATTTCTACAGTAACAACACGTTTTTTGTAGTAGAATCCAGTGTGATGCTACATAATACAAATAAATAAGAGATGAAAGCTAGAAATTGCGCATAAAATTACTGTAAAAAGCTGTATTTGTACATTTAATAATCTGTAAAAACTACGTCTTGCCCACTTATTCCTCGTTCTTAGTGAGCAACACACAATTATTCAGAATGCCATAAAGTAGAAAAAAGGGTAAATAATGCGCTATTTATGCTCACTTTTTCTGAACTCATATGATAAGTAAATCATCCCTATTATCAAAAAATGGTATAATATGGTACAAAACGAAAAACAAACGTTTTTTTTTTGCTTTAAAGAGTTAGCTCATAGTTTTATGTAGAACTAGTGGTACCCGCACGGCTTTTCCTGTAGTAGAAAATTAAAAGATCATTTGGTTCGTCTGTATATTAACGGACGATGAACTTCTCGCCAATTTGCTATGTTAAGTTGCCGCCCACGTTATATGTTATAGGCTCACTTTATGATAATTTACTCGTCCATGTTATGATAATCTAATCTTCCATGTTATGATAATGCGTTCGGAAAAATGTTCTTAAAATTGGAGTAGAAGAACAAAATCAAATTTTTGAAAAATCGCTTCGAGGTGTTCACCGCTATGCTACGAATTAATTTCGTGCCAAATTTCATGAAAATCGGCCGAACGGTCGTGGCGCTATTCACGCAACAGAGATCCAGACACAGACTTTTAGCTTTATTATTAGTAAAGATAAAGATAAAGAAAACAAAATACATGTTCTGCCTTAACGTAGATTATACAGAAGAATAGTAAACACAAGTGTTGGATTTTTCTGTTTAGTTGTGAAAGTTGTGCTAATTACACAAAAATTAGTAAGCAAAAGTAAAATTTTATGCCTAATTTAAATCTGTAACAAAACTCGCTGGGTGTCAATTGAAATTTTGAAGTCACTGTTTCTTTTAACGAGGAGATGACCCTTTCCTTCCAAATTAACTGTCATATTTAATGTGTATATAGCGTAAATATTACTCAAATACGAAAAAATACGTCGGCTATTCCTCACTAGGACCGTTTAGTAATTCGTGTAAGTGCCCATACAGAGAACATAAGAGATTCATTAGCGTTCAGATCATTTATGCTAATTAGGAAATCATACGATAGTATAACAACAAAAAATAAAGTTAAAATGTAGCAGTGAAAAGAGCAAAGTATAACATGATAATTGACACATAAACCAATTTGCACTCGTCCTCTGCTATCGATAATTAAGTCTAGAAATCAGACATTTTAAGAAAAATCACCAAATTTAGCTACAAATGAACTCTTTAACAGTCGCTGTAATTTCTTAGACATTAAAAGATATGGACGATCTGATGATTGTTTTCAGAATTTTCAATTTCTCGCTAAATTTGGTGACTTTTATTGAAACGTCAAATGACATTAAGACTATATTTCTATGACGGAGGACGAAAGCAAATGATTTGTGTGTCAAAAACATGTTTCACTACCCTCTTTTAAATAGCTATTTATTTATTTTTCTCATCATTACATCTTTTATCACCTGACACCTTTCATCACATGCTTCACTATGCTCCGTCAATTATACTGCCGTGCTAAGCGCAAAAGTGGTATCTGCAGCTGAGTTCAAAATGAGAAATTCCCGTTTGAAGTTGTGTTGCCCCATGTATTTGATTCAAATGAAATGTTTTTAGAATTTTTTAAAAAATATTTCCCATTGACAAATGACTATAAAACATTGTATTTGGATAAAATATGTGACAAAGAACCATTTGGTGGCAATAACTCAATTTTGACAAAACGTGTAGATACCACTTTTGTGCTTAGCACGGATGTATACCTATCTATTTTCTTTTATCATTACACTATTTGCTATTCACACGGATCCCCGATAAGTAATACATGACTTTTAAATATATAAGTAAGATATGTGAAAAGTTGCACTCGTGGTTCATATGGTAGGCTGTAAGTTTTTTCTATTCAGAGTTGCAAATTTTAGTTCAAAAAGATTCCTACAAATGGCGATGCAAATAGTAAGCCTTTAAATGAATTAAAGACGGAAAATTCACATCATACTTTTTCAAAAAATATTTCCAATGAACAAAATCAC